>NC_089792.1:16294420-16594420 GCF_040412425.1 Macrobrachium rosenbergii | reverse complement strand
GAAAACCAGATTAGTAGAATAGAGTAATACATATTGATTTACTCTTACAGTTAACAAATATTACAGTAGGGCAATGAAAGGGTAAATTAGACAAAATTTGAGTATGGGCACCTGGACTTTTGATGTAGCATTGGCCTAAGGCCTTAACTAAGCTTACCTTTATCACCCTCATACAATTACTGCCTTGCCATCTTTCAGTGTTGTGAATATTGAGTGGTGAAGGTAAGCTCAATGAAGTCTCAGCCATTAGGGGTACGAAGTTTTGGTTCGTGTATCCTAGAAGATTTTTATCAGTTATTCATCTCCCAGTCATTGTCATCATGCTTTGATGCTACTCTGGAAACAGTCCTCCTTTACCTCTCGAAAGCCGCAGTTTCTCACTTTTACTGCATCTGTAAGTCATGATGCATTGTGTTGACTGATTTTTATTATTTTCACAGAGAAGTGCAGGTATCTTCATCCAGTTTTCCTGTGCTGTGAGGAGTGCTGTGGAAGAAGTTTTGTTAGAATCTTTGGGGTTCTTCTTTTGACTCTTTCTTATGGTTTGTTGAGAATGAACCAAATCTTTAGTATCTCCAAGCCAAGCCAATGGTTTTTTGACTGTACCTTTTCCATATGGGACCACTGGACCTTGGACAGTTATTTGTTAGCCAGTTCCAAGCTTTTGATGTGGGGTTACAATGGTCATTTCACTCTTCCTTGTACTCCTTTATTAAACAAGGAACGGAGGCATTTTTACTTTATTTCACTGCTGTATGCCCCTTTTGTTGGTGGCAATTTGTCTATTTGCTTTTCTTCTGCTTCAGACCCAATTCTGTGGGATGCCAAATATCTGGAGAAGTCTGTTGCAAATCTCTTAAGCACAGAAGTGCTACTTCTGGTCCTGTCCTGGCCAGCCCGTTTTCTTTCTTACGGACTTAGGGCAGCGGTGTTCCCCCTCTTGGGCTCGTCTGCTTCATCTTTACACCTAAATATTGATGTGCTATATTATCATGAATAGGTTTGTAATATTTTTCTTTATATTGTCTTTACACTAAAAGTCTGTATGTAAATGCTTTTATCATAAACCAGAGTGCCCTTCTCCCATTCCCACTGTCTCAGATAGTGATTGGCTCAGTACAATGAAGAGCATTTATAAGTACATCCAGTAACAGGGAGTTAGCTTGCTGAGCATGCACTTTCTTTTAAATGAAATTACTTTAAAACCTTGTTGATTTTCCATAGTGGATTCAAGGATAATATAAGTGTTGATAGAAAGTTATGAATTTTATAGTTGGTTATATCCATTGTAGGGTTTAGAGTTGAAAAATTCCCGTTATATCCATTGTAGGGTTTAGAGTTGAAAAATGTCCTCTTCATTCATGTTATATTTAGTAACTAAGTGTAAACATAAATCTTTTTAGGAAGTCATAAGTAATTTAGTTGACAGAGGTGGTGAGTAATGTAACAATGTAGTAGATTATTTTGCACAGTTGGTGTATTTTGTTACTGAAAAACACTTTCACTTTGGCAGAGGAAGCGTTGCAGAGATGTTGGTGTCTGGGGGCCAGTCTCAAACTTGGCTTGTTGGTAATAAGCTTATTACTATAACTACCTCTGGCTGCTCACAGAGACCTCTTAAATATGGATTATGTGATAAGTGCTTGCAGTTGTGCAATCTAGAAAAGGTAAGGTTTTATATGCTTTGAGAGATTATAAGTTGGTTTAATGTTCTCATTGATTGATGATAATGATAAAAGTTTCCTTTGGTGAAAGAACATTAATTTTTATTACATATACCATTTTTTCCTTCAATTAATCATTGCAGGAAGCCCAGCACCTGAACCTTTCATATCCAGCACAGTTAGCGCTAGTCGTAGACGTCATCGCTCAGAATTTCATAGAACCATATCACATGAGGTAATTTTTTTATTTTCTGTTCCCAGTTGTGAAACTGTATGTACTTAGTGCTGTAATAATAGTCTAGGTGCCTTTATGCTTTTTTCATCTTGCTAGAACCCTAAGATTTTGGGTTGGAAGGGTTTGTCAGTTATTTTTGCCTGATAATATTGCATAAAGTTTTTGTTCAGTTAAGACTTGGGAATTCATAGAATGCAGTAAGCCTTTTTACTCCAGAGTTAATTGACTGAAGGTCCTGCTGGAAGAACTGAATATTCTGAACAAATATATTTGTTGAATATGCACTTTTATGAAGAAATATAGTTTTGTGTATGCTTTCATCTTATCAAGCGTTAAACTTAGAGTAGTCAGTTTTAATTTCAAGTGGAGGAGGTAAATCCATTTTTCCTATGAAAACCCAGTATGACCAGCCATTTTCATATTGATGGGAGAAATCCACTTAACTGTTACTTAATAGGTTTCCTCTCCTCCTTCCCAAGAATTACGAGTTATACATTTCACTAATCTTTTCTGTTAAATTATTTTTTAAAAACGCTTTGATCTGTTTTTTTCACTTAATTAACCTCTGTAACTGCATCTTTGAATCCCAACATTGCTTACTCCATCAACCATCCTCAACTTCACATGTACTACAGTCCAACCTCTTAAATCTGGGAACCTTGGGACCAGGCCACTGCCCGACCACAGAAAATCCCGGAATATTGAATACATCCTTAAAAAATGAAGTCCCTATGTAAACATATTCTTGCAAGCTAATTCCACATACAAATAGCCTAGTTGCCAACTTAGCCTACTACTTGGCTAAGTTATTTTCAGTTTATCATTTTATAACTTCATACTGTATATATAAAAGTAACTTACCAAGTGCTTACGTAGCTGTAGTTTCAAACTATTGCGGCAGCCTAAATTCAAAATTTGTTTTGTGTAGGTGACTAGTCCTGCCCACTAACGGGAATACCAGGAATGACTTAGCAGACAATCTTATTCTGTTTCTGCCATGCTTGGTGTAAACATCGAGTATTTGCAGCAGCTTTTTTCATTATTCAGTGGTTACCTAACCGGATTTCGGTGAAGCATTATTACTGATTTTCATGTAGCCTTCAAGCTTACGGCTTTCAGAATCGGTATTTTATTGTTCTTTTATTAGGATCTTATTCAAGTTTATCATATTTTGCTACAGTAGCAAATTTGCAATCAATGATTAACTCACCTTTACTGAGTAGCATAATAAAACGTTTAATTTGATACCACCTTTCCGAGTAGCATAATAAACGTAAACATTGCATCCGCTACCATCTTTGCCAAGTAGTGTAATAAAACGTAAACTTGTTCATACACAGAACAAACCTGGGGTCCTAACATTAGGATAAGTCTTCTAACACCAGCTGGAACAGGTAAAAAATTCAATAGAATTGCATATGCAAGGAACTGTTGGCACCTGTCCTCTGTCACAAGTTAGGTGGAACAGCCACTGACCCAAGCTGGGACTTGTGACGTATCAGTTTTCTTCTTATTGCCTTTGAGTGAGGATGTCTTGTTGTTTCTTTCCTCCCTAAAGCCGTCTCTTTGTTTGCCTGTGTTTCTTTCTGTGTTTCAGTGTGAAGGTTTTGTGGACATGTTGGGAAGAGTTGTGTTTATCATGGGTACCCAAAACCCTGCTAGCTCCATCTGTTTCCGTAAACCTCAGAGGTTGTGCCCTGGTGCTGGAGGATTCCCTTGTTCTCACTTCCTATCCTCCATGAACACGAATCCACATTCAGCTTGCAGTAGGTGCAGAGTGTCGTTCTTGGTCAGTGGATCAGTGGAAGAGGTTCTCAGAGAAGGGTCAGCACCAGAGGAAGACAAAAACACCAGCCTTGTTGATTGATTCTGTGTCTCCTCCTTCATCTTTTCAGCCTCCTCTGAGGCTGCCCCTTTTTTTGAAGGCCCTGTTCCAGTTGGTTCACCTTTGGTAGATTTTCCCATACCGCTTCCTGTTCTTCCAACAATTTGTCAAGGATGTATCGGGAGGGGTTTCGAGAGAATTTTTGTCTAATTTTGCCCCTTCTTTCCCTTTGGGGAGGGAGGGGGGGGGATCACCACCTTTGTCCCTCTTTCCAGCCTCTGATGTGCAAAAGATGGGGAGTATTTGGGCATCATTAGGCCTATCAAGAAAAACAACCTTGGATGGCCTGTTGTCTCAATACTTGGCTTCCCGATACCCAGTACAGTACCATCTTCCATGGCTGTTCCCTCTCCCTGGACCTCCACTATATGGGGTGTAGTGCTGTGACATCTAGCGAGATGCATATGGTACCAACTGCTCATCATTATGGGTCACCCCTTGGTTTGCCATCAGTGGTATCAACAGCCTCCTCTCGTGATTCATCTGCTGTTGTGACGTCACAGCCAGTTCCCTCCGTGATGTCACCTTCAGCTTTGTCAACCTTTGTGGCGTCACAGCCTGCTGCTACTATGATGTTGTCTGCTGCGCCATGTGCGGATTTCTTGATCAAAGCAGTGTTGGCGAGACTGGATTCGGTGGTTGAGGAGAAATGTATTCTTGCTTGTAAGAAGAGACATAATCCTCTGCACCTTCTTCATCATCATCTTCATCGTCGCCTACGTCACAGACACCTGTGTCCCCTGTATGTGCTGTGGTCAAGCATTGGAGAATTAGGGACTTCGTGTCAGGTCCTAGTGCCAAAAAAAAAAAAAGATCATTTCTTCTTCTTCGAGCCAGGATAGTCACATCCCAGTTAAAAGGAGTGTTACAGCATCGGCAGTGGCTCCCAAGTCTTAACTTTGCATGACCGTGGTTCTCCCGCGTTCGTTCGTCCTCAGAATACTACGGACGTAGGGGATGTTCGAACCACCTCCTGGTGGGACAGTTTGTATCTAGCCTAGTGTGAAAGTGAAATGAATGAGATGACTCGTCTCTTCTTTTCTCCTTTCTGTCTTCTTCTTTACCTAAAGGCAGTATGCAGTTTGTTCCATCATGAACTGAAATGGGCATGATACAGGTGAGTGCAGTGGCCATGCAGTTATAGTAATCATTAATGAATGAAGTTACCTTTCAGTAGCAGAACATTCCTTTCTTTAGCAAGGAGAGAGGGGGATGATGACAAACTTACATAGGTGGCTACGTTGGTTTGTTATTTGAACAGATAGCTCTCCATCATTCCACTTATGCGGTGAACTTGGGTAATGTATTGAAACCGACAAGTCTGAACCTAAGTCATGCACATATCTAGGGTTCAGAGGTGTTGGTTGTCTTTCTTAGATTTCTGTTATACAAGAAGAATGACCAGGTGTGGCAAACCTCCAATCGGTTATGATACTCACCTCCCACCAAGAGTAAGTTTATCCTAATGTTAAGACCCCAGGTTTGTTACGTGTATGAACAAATCACAAATTTTAAAAATTACAGTACTTGTATTTTTTATAAATAACAAACCTGCAGTCTTAACATTTAAGGCCCACCTTTAACCACCCCTCTGACAGTTTAACCTGGATTGGAAGAATACTGATATGTCACGAATCCCAGCTTGGGTTGGTTGTTGTTCCACCTAACTTGTGGCAGAGGACAGATGCCATCAGTTCCTTGCATATACAGTTCTATTGATTTTTTTACCAGTTCGGCTGGCGCTAGAAGATTTATCCAAATTTTAAGACTGCAGGTTTGTTAGTTATGAAAAATACAAATTATTTTAAAAATTTGTGATATTACGTTCACTACTGAACCGACATTTTTGGTAATGAAATACCTATCTGCAAGTCTCAAATAATGTTTTTAGGAGTTGAGATTTGTCTGTATGAGGTACGCTATATACTTATAACATTTGTCGGCAAAGAATTAATTAAACAACTTATTTTTACACTTTCCTTTGCAGAGGACTGAAAAGTATAAGGGCAAGACTGCAGTAGGAGAGATTGTGCTTATGTTTTGGTTATGATGAGCTTTAGCAAGAGAAGACGTTCTCGACAGCTGAGAACCGTGCTCTGGTACTTGCTTCGGCAGTACATGTACTAAAACAAGGATGACAAGAATTCTGGAGAGTTCCACATTTTTTAGCAATCTGGCTTCTAGCTCATACTATGAGCACCCGGTAGCACTCACCTGGCACCAACTACAGAGCGCTCGGCGCCAGTTACTGAGATCCTGGCACCAACTCTCTCGTACTGCTAGCCCTCCTGCCGTTTTTATTCACTTGCTCCTGCTCCTGGCTACCCCGCTTCCTTCCCATGCCATTTGCCAGTCTTGTGTCTGGGTTAACAGAAGTTAACCTTATAATAATAAAGTTGTTGTGCAGTTTAGGAGGTGGCTACTTGTCCCCTGATGCTTCTAGACGAAGGTCCCTGTCAGACTCCCCAGCACTGGGAGGAGGCATACTGGAAGTCCAAGGGGGGGTTGGGGGTTTACTCATGGGTAGTCACCCCCTCAGTTGAGCCTGTTGTCTGGTCCCAGGCATCGACAGACAGCCATTGGTAAGGCATTTTGATGGATGAGTAGTGGAGGCGGCGGCTGCTCGTCCCGCCGACTCTCCTAGACGAAGGTCCCTGTCAGACTCCCCTAAACCTGGGAGGAGGCAAACCGGAGGTCCAGGTGGATCCCAGGACTTGGCGGAAAGCCACTGGAAAGGCACCCAACTTGGAGTGCATAGTTTATCATCCAGTGACTCAGATTCCAGTGCGAGCAGGGTTTGCAGTTGGTGCTTTAAAGGTACATCTAGGCCATTGAAAAGGCCTGTATCCGCTGATGAACATGTTTCCCTGCTTCTGTGTAAGCAGACTAGAGATCAGGAGCTTAGTCCTGAACCTTCGTGCAGTTTTTGGGGCAACTTTTATGTCCCAAATTTATGAGCTTGTTGAAGAATCTCCCACCCTTGGCATTTCTTTGTCCTCCAAGAAGTTTCTCAGGGAGTTGAGAGGTTGACTTTTGTGAAAATGGAGCAAGACAAGTGTCTTTGGATTTTCCGGCAATGGAACTAGTCCTCCTTGTCAAAGATCTTGTCAAGATTTTAAAGTAAGGTTGTTTCTTGACTTGCGGCAGGAGCATGGGTCACACAGTTGCAACCAGCTACTTTCAGGTGGTTCTTTAATTTCTAGCCCTCTTTTTTTTTTTTACTCGGAACAGTAGTATATGAGTCTATGGGGAATTCTGTTGTCCACCGACACGTTAGTCTAGTTAGAAAGGCTTCATAGGAGAGTTTTGCAATTCCATCATCCAGTTCCAAGATTTTACAGTGCAGACAGAAAGCGCTGTAATGCTTTTGGTTCTTCACGGCCGCTGAAGATACACGCAGTTGATGGTTGCCATTCTTCCTCTTTCTGTCAGCGGTAAGAAGAACAGCTTCTTCTCACAGCCTTCCTGGTTATCAGCAGGGGTTCCGTTCTGACGGTGTGATGATGACTGAAAATCGGCGAATTTTAGAGACAGGATCTTCCAGTTCGGGGATCTAGACTTTAGCCTCTACGGCACAAGTCTTCTCTCGAGTCCCCTCCTCTTACATTTTTCTTCTTTTTCTGGCCACGAACATCAGTTTTTTCCTGGACGTCTGACTTATTTGACTCCCTTTGAAGGAAATTGCTTGAAGGTTCTGATCACAAGACAACTGGGGCAAGGAAACACAATCGGACTCCATCATTTTTTCCAAAGCCCCAGATTCAAGTCAGACGTGCGGTGGTGGCTGTCCAAACTAACTATTTTTTCGGGATGTGTCCCCGGAAGAAAGGAGTCTTCACATCTATGTCAGAGAGCTGAAGGCAATTCACCTAGGACTTTAGTGCTTCTTGATCCGCGTTCACTCCTAGACTGGGGTAATCCATTTTGTCTAGACCACAGTCCTAACGTTCATTACGTTAGTAAGGAGACACTTTCTCTCATTTTCTCTCCACGAAACAGCAAGAGAACTTCTACTGTGACAATCAGAGTTTTTCTAGTCTCGATTTATTCTGGCCAACTAATAAGTTGTGGCGGACGAATGGAACTGTCAGAAGTTTGTTCTTACAACCGAGTGGACCTTGAATCCCCTGGTCTGTCAGGATCTGTGGAATCTATGGGGCAGGCTGACTAACATGGGCAGCTGACTCCATGGAGTAAGTGCAGTCCAATTTGGACCCCTAAGCCTTTTCTGTCCTTCAACATAGCCAAGGAAGTGCAGAACAAGTTTCAGGCTCTTTGCAACATTATGATGACCCTCATAGCCCTGTTCTGAACTCTCCATGACTCCTTCCCCAATCCGTGTCTACTCAGTCATTCTCACTTCAAGAGATATCACCAAGGGTGGCTCGCTCTTGTCCGGTCAGGCATCAAATTGTCCAGAAGCTTGTCAGAACAAGGGGGTTTTTCTAGACGTTCTATTGTAACACAGACATCAACCGTCTAGTTCTGTCTACCAGAATAAGAGAGCGATTTTCTGTATCTGATGTCTCAGAATCTACGTTCCTCTTTGAGACATTTGTGACCCGAATTAAAGATTACCTCTTTTAGCTAAGGAGATCTAAAGCATCTCTTATTCCTCCACTAAAGGGTGTTGAGCTAAGTTTAATACAGTTTTAGGCATCAAGTCATTTGACTAGTCATAGCAATGTCCAGTCTCCTGGAACCTGGATGTAGTTTTGAAGTGACTGACAGGTTCCTCTTTTGATTACTGTGTTCCTCTTCTCAGGAAAGACCTTAACTGGAAGGCTATCTTCCTGCTAACCTTGGCTTCTGCTAGACATTTTAGTTTTTTAGTTGTGGACATAAGAATCTTGTCTCTTTTACCAGCTTTAAGAAATAGTCTAGAAATGTTCAAGTTAAGAATAGAATTAGTATTGTTGTTCTGTTTCAATCTTATTTTTATAAAAATTTTAAATTGCCATTTTGTGAAGATTAAGATGATTTTGACACATGTTGGGGTACTAAAGGTGAATTATTATTATTATTATTATTATTATTATTATTATTATTATTATTAACTTATACCACATGAAACAAGCCCACAGGAGCCATTGACTTGAAATTCAAGCTTCCAAAGAATATGGTATTCATTAGGAAGAAGTAAGAGGAAGTAAAGGGAAATATAGAAAGAAGAGAGCCCACTTATTAAAAAAGAAAAAACAAATTAATGAATAGATGAAAATGAATTAAAATGCAAGGAGAATAGTATTAGGGTAGTATTGCATTGCATCTTCGCTTGAACTTTTGAAGTTCCAATTGCATGACATCTTTTGGGAGGCTGTTCCACAGTCCAACAGTGTGAGGAATGAAGGATCTCTGGAGCTGAGGAGTTCAACAGCGAGGCACATTTACTGCATATTGGTGCTGGCATTGTTCAGTGAACAGGGATAGGTGAATAGAAGATAACTATATTTTGAAAGTATAGGCAGTCCCTGGTTTACAACGGGGGTTCCGTTTTTACGCCGCGTCATAGACCGAAAAATCGTAGAAAATCATAAAAAATCTTAAGAAAACCTTAATTTTAATGCTTTGGGTGTATTGAAAATGATGTAAACTGCATTTTTATTGAGTTTTTCATCAAAAAACCTCCAAATTTTGATTATTCTGCCATTTTGAAGCCATATTTCTTCCATTGGATCGGCGTAGGATGCATCGTAACCCTGGAACATGCATCGTAAACCGGGAAATAATTTCTGATGAATATATTTGAAAAGCATTACAACCTCGGAATGTCGGAAGCCGGACCCGTCGTAAACCGGGGACTGCCTGTATGATGCATTTCTTCAAATATTTTTGATAGTTTTAAAGTAATAATGGTGTAATTCACTTTTTTTCAGGCCAACTTCAAACCTCAAAGTAAAGATGACCTCCATATGAGAAATGTGAAGAGAGCGAGTGGAGATATTCTTTCAGGGCTTGGAGATCAAGGTGTGTAAAACAAATATTTATTTTAGAACACTATCATCTATAGTATGTCTATAAAGTCATGGTGCAATTTAAAATACTTGTAGCTTCATAAATATGTATGATAGAATTAATCTGTGAAAAGGGATGAGAGAAGAATGACCAAAATTTTTTATTCGTCTTATTGATTTTCAACATTTTCACCATCATTACTAATACAAAGAGAAATACGATTCTTAGTTCTCAGAAAACATTTTCCAGCTGATTTTCAGTACTTTCAATCACATCAGTTATCCTTGCTTGCAAGTTTTCAATCACTTCGGTTATCCTTGCTGTGGAGTCAAATCAGGTGAATGTGGAGGCCAAAATATTGTCGATCTCTTCCAGTCCATCTGTTAGAGAATTTCTTATTAGAAACTGCCTAACTTGCAGAGAAAAGTGTAAAGGTGCACCATCCTGTTGAAAAAAGTATTTTTGACGTGAAACTTACCCTCCATCATTAGCATTACCTGCGGCTACTTGGCGCAGGTTCGACAAGTGTTCAAATTGAAATAATCGTTAACGAGCGAAACTCTCCAAATAGTTACTCCCCCACCCTTTAGGGGGTGGGGATAAGACAGCGAGTGTTATGGTCGATCAGTTGTCTCTTGTCGGTGAAATTGGCCAGGTGTGTAGACAAGTGCTCTAATATTTGTGTTTGTTTTCCGGGTTAACGATTGGACGGTATGGTTTTGTTCTGTATTTGGCAGTATGGATTCTTCTTCTCTACCTTCCTTATCGAAATCTGTTAGATTTTGTAAGGTAAGTTACAAGACCAGATTGAGTAATTGACGTACATGCATGACATACTTGCATGGATCATCGAGAGGTGATAACGATTCTGACAACCTTTGTGATTATTGCAAGTTTGGTAATTGACGCACTTACTTACACACGAACTTGCATGGATCATCAAGAGGTGATTTGCGATTCTGACAGCCTTTGTGATCATTACAAGGATTGGACTTTGAGAGAGCTACAGAGAATAAATTGCCAAGTTAGAAGAGGGAGACTTAGGAGAGTGTAAATGAACAGTGTTGAATCTATGTTTTCTTTAGAATTAACACCTGGTCAAGAAGTTAGAGATTAGTCTATAGTTTCTTCTGTAGAAGATGTAGATCCTTATATATCCAAATTTCAGCTCAGGGTAATAGCTAGATTTGACGCAATTAGATTGAGCCGGTTAAATCTAGATTGAATTGTGTGTAACTATTTGAGTCGTTTACTCTGTGTGTCCAGTGCATTGGCAAGGATAGTGTCCTCTCGTTCCTTTGGCCACTCTGCGGACGCAGCCTTGTCCTGTCCCATCGGTTCCACCTGCTGACAGGCCTGGTAGCCCCGGGTGTTTCCAGACGAGGACTAACATCCCAGTATGTTCAAGGACTGTGCCTTCTGTCTCCTGTCTTTGTTTTCAGTCCTCCATGAACAGAGTTAGATCGTGGTCGCATAGGACAGTTATTATAGGTTGAGATCTTGTGTTTGACCCCGTCAGCCCACAGTTATTCTAGTGATTCATCTGAACCTGATACAATGGTGATCCATTGTGAGTGCTGCCAGCGTGCAAGTTGCTGCACCTGCTAGCACAAGGCTTCACTCCTGCTAGCACGCAAGGCGAAGCACCTACATCCGTCACTAGCAGTCCTGGGTCTGTAGTTAGCTATCAGAGTCAGCATTTGCGGTAGTTCTCCCCTTTTATCACCGATGATCCGAGTTTGTTTTGACTAGGCCACTGTTATGTCAGTTCCCATTCTGTTGTGGTTTTCAAGCTTAGGCTAAGTGTGCCAGATATTAGTTTTCGCCTGTTAGTCTGTGAGTTTCAGCAAACAGTGAAAGTTCGTATGGGTGTCAGGAGTCCGAACGAGTCCAAAGGGCCGGCAGCGAGTCCATGCGGTTTTCTGCGAGTCTGTGTGACAGGCGGCATGTGTGTCTGCGATTCTGCAGGTTTCTGTATGGCCAGCGGTGAGTCTGAGCGGTTTTCTGTGAGTCCTTGGGAGTCCGCATTGGTGGCGGTGAGTCCGTGCAGTTGTCTGTGAGTCTGCAGGTACCTCTTGGCCTGAAGCGAGTCCGCTAGGGTGTCAGCAAGTCAGCACAGTTGGGTGCTAGTCCAAATGGCTGGCAGCAAGTCCGAACGGTTGTCTGCGAGTCCACACTTTTGTCTGTGATTCCACACAGACGTTAGCAAGTCCAAAGCTTCAGTAAGTCCGCATGACACTTCAGCGAGTCCGCACAAGGAGTCTGTGAGCCCTCTATTAAGAGAGCTTTTGACTTTCTCTGTCAGCTCTATTAGGAGAACTTTAGCTCCTGGTCTTGGGAGACCATTTGTTTCTGGGGCTACTTTTGTCCATGCTCTTCCTGACAGCATTCTCCTTTGCCTCCTTTTCAGAAAACATTTAGTCTACACTCATTTTAAGGAATTAGTTCAGTTGTGCTTAGACAAATTCCTCAGTACTTCCTTTAATTTGTCTGTTTCTGGACTTGGGAGACTTGACTCAGTGGGAATGTTTGGCCAAAGATTCTTCTTTTTGAAAGTCCCCTCTCGTCTCCCTTGCTGTCTGCTAGGAAGACTATGGTGGTCAAGCAAGGGATGTTTTCTCCCCCTCTTTTCACAGTCCAGCTCTTAGAGTCCTTGTTTGTCCAAACAGGAAAGGTACATTTGTGTCTGCTAAGCCACTTTTCTTGTTTCAGGAGCCCGAGAATGTGTTAAATTTGGCTAACGCCATCAAAGCTCTACTCTTCAGTGCTTTGTGCTGAGTACTGTTAGTGTTTGTAGGAGTTGGGCAGGCTCCCTCCTTGTACCAGGGATCCTTGATAAGCCCTAAAGGTTTTTGTTTCCTTAACAAGGCTTTTTTTGGGATGAGATAGGTTAGCTGGCTCATCCTTTGGGAAGGAATAGACGAGAAGCTATCTGTTATCAATAGCTACGGGGACAGGGAAGGAGACACTGAAGACCGAATTAGTACTTTTCTCCTTTCCCAGTCCACTGAGATGGTAATTCTTTAGGGATTAGTTGTAGTTTTAGTCCCCATCAACTTTGCAGGACTGAGGCACAGAGGCCAAACTTGCCATTCTGCATTGCATAATCTTAACCAATGGCTAATTCAGGGTCCATGCTCCACCTCCCTGCAATAGTGGACCTCACCTGATGAAGATCCTCGCTGACAAGAACTTGCCATGGGATCGTATGCAACAGGTAAGCAGCGATATGAATATTTCTAATATCTGATAATTTTATTAAAGGGAAATCTCTTGCCCTTCTCCTGCACACAAGTGTTAAAGTCAGCTGATGATAGAGGGTAAGTTTCACCTCAAAAATAATGATTTTTATGATAAAATCAGATTTTAGGTACTTACCTTCATCATTGAGATCCCTCCCTACCCTCTTAAGAGATTAAAAGATTACGGATCACCCATAACACCCACTGTCTTACCCTCAACCCCTAAAGGTGGGGGAGTAATTATTGGGAGCGCTTTGCTCGTTAACGATTGTTTCAGTTTTAACACTTCAAACCTGCGCCAAGTAGCCGCAGATAAAGCTAATGACGGAAAGTAAGTACCTAAAAAATTGGTTTTATCATAAAAATCATTATTCTCTATAAGTTCTAATTGTTCAAGCTTAAGAATAAAGTAATTTTGTAGCATTTCTAAATGGTCACCATTAACAACACATCCTTCACAAAAGAATGACCCTATGATTCAATTCTTCCACAAAGCACACCAGACATTAATTTTGAGAGAACCTCTTCATGTTCAACAGATTCATGTGGTTTGTCAGTTCTGCAAATATGGCACTTATGCCTTTTGACCTTGCCACTAATGGGGAATGTTGCTTCGTCGGAAAACATTAAATTATTCAAAAATGCATAATCAGTATTAATTCTTTCATCGAACTGGTGACAGAAAGTAAGTCGTGTATGATCATCCTCTTCTAACAACATTTGATGGATTTGGATTCTGTGTGCTTTCATTTTAAGTTTTTTCTGCAGAATCTTATGCACAATAGATTTTGAAATCCTCATCTCCAAAGATGTTCATCTTAGACTTCTTTCAAAGGATTGTTCTACTTATGCTACAGTTCCTTCATCAATGCTTGATCTCCCAGACTGTTATTTATCATTATTAGAATTTGTTTCCTAAAATTTCTTCATCCACCTGGCTGTGCAGTTCCTGCGTGGTATTTCTTTATTATACTGGGTTTTAAGCCTTCTTTAGACAGCAACAGCACATTGTAGCTCAGTCAACCAAAGAACACAGTTTACTTTCTTGTCTAGTGAAGCCATGGGTTAACATCAGTTCTGAAAAAGAAGTCATTTTTAAGTTTCAGAAATTTTGAAAAATATTTGATAAAACAATTAATAAACTCAAGAAGAACAGAAAAACTAGACACATCAAGGTTCCTTATCCCTTTTGCAGATTAATTATGTAATGTATAGTTACGAAGTAGAAGTATTTTAAATTGCCTTCTGTAACACATACATATATGGAATCTTACTTTTTGTTGAGTAACTTTTGAATAGCAAAAATATACTACTTCAACTATTATAAAATAATTTAAATGTCTTTCAAAGGTGATGGCATTAGTTGGCCTAGTAGTGGACTTGGTGATCTACTGCAACTATTATAAAATAATTTAAATGTCTTTCAAAGGTGATGGCATTAGTTGGCCTAGTAGTGGACTTGGTGAATCTACTGAGGGTGACCGGCTGTCTATAGGCAGTGGTGTGTCTACGTCTGGTGTTGGTAATGCAGATACCAAATCAGGTGAACCTCATTTATGTGCCTGTTGGTGTCAAGGATGGGCAGAAATTTACATCAGACAAGCTACAGGTTAGTTCTCTCTTTGATGCTCAAAATTTGTAGTCTAGTTAGTGTAAATTATATCTCTCATAACTTTGTAGTTCTCTAGTTTTAGTAAGTTCTATCCTTCATAACTTTTAGGCAGAAGCATAAAACTTATATTCTATCTAAATAAGGATTCTGCTTTAAGCAATACTACCTACAGTGTGCCTTGCCATGTGCATTGTTTGTGGTATTCCAGCATATTAAATCTTGCCTATGTCTCTAATTTTCACTTATGTAAGAAGAAATCCTTCAATCAAGCCCTGTGAGAATCCAGAAATAAGACTTAATGGTCTCATTCAGATTTACTTACTGGGATATTAGATGCATTTAAAATGTCAAGGAAGTTCATGTTGCACCTTACAAGGCAAGGATCAAGTACATGCTGCACTGTAGTTTATAAACCAAGTTACTGTGCGCACATATAAGAGCCATGTAATAAGTGTGCAACATATTTGCTTAACAAAAGGACTTTTCTGTGGAAAGTGGAGAGCCTGAGAGCCAGTTCACAGACCAGTGTTAAGCACTTTGTATAGGAAACAACAAAGTCTAGAAAGTTATGAAATGTCATAGAGAGCTAGAGGAGGAAGCCAAGAGAGTGAATGCACCTTGATCCTGTATGGTCTCCAGAAAACTTTGAATAAACCAGTCAAAGGGTCAAGTATAGGGTGCCATTAGAGAAGGAAAGAAGGTGATTGGCTGCAAGAGTGAGAGGGAATTAGTGTCAGCCCTCACGACTGGGATTGGGAGGAGGGTGATCACTAAGAAACTAAAAAAATACCAATACTCCTTGCCAAAAGGCTCTCAGACTTTATATTCCTATAAAGACTTGCCCCAACTGGAAGAGGAAAAGTAAGAGGATTACAGCAAAGTACAAACTTCTCGGGAGCTTCTACCACGAATTAATGAAAAGGGGTCTGGGTTGCCAACACAAAAGGGGTAACCAGGAAGTGCAGGGAGCTGAAGAGGGTGGCAATGCCAAGGTACCCAAAGACTGAAGCAGGGATGTCAGAGGCCAAGGGCAAAGGCGAAAAATCAAGAAAATAAATGGACATTTGTCAAATCACCAAGATATGCTTTATTAAATGATGGTGACAAGTGTCTTGACCCCCAAGAAGTAGCAGCAGACATTAGCATCGTTAAACAACTCAATGAACATCTTCATAAAATTTAAACTGTAGCTGAATCAAACCTAGGACATTTTGAAATGAAAGAACATGTATTACAATAGGAAAATCAATATGAAAGATAATGTACCCTTAAATTGTAACATCTACTCTGGTTTAGAGATAACATTTTTGAAATTACCAAACATTTAGCACTATTATGTAAATCTTACGTTTTGCAGTTTTATAATGATTTTTTGACTCGGAACATTTTCCCTAAAGAAGGGCATAATGACTTTCGGGGGTTATCGGCGCCGAAAAGCGCCGATTTCCACTTATTGGTGCCGATACATACCTAACCGAGGTATGTATCGGCACCATAAAACTGGATCGCTGTTAACCGAGCCCGCCATTAACCAGGGACTGCCTGTATGTAACATCTGTATACATGAACTAAAACAGAAATTATCTGAAAATAGTTTTTATTGCTTAGGAATTATTTTATTCAATGCAAAAGAGTACCTCTGGAAGGAGCAGAAAAAATTCTATAATCATTAGTTAGCATTTTTTTTACTAATGGGTAAGTACCAGGGAAAGATGAAGTATGATAAGTATAGGAGAAGAAGTAAAAAATAAAAGTATTTGATATGGATTACGATGTGTCAAATATTGCTTACTAAAAATCTGGAAAGCAGTCAGGGACATGAATATATGCACATCTGGACTCAGAGCAGGTTGTGGGTTTGGCTCTTATAATTACAGTGCATCCTTGACTTAAGGCGGGATCCGTTCAGCGCTGTGCCATAAGTCAATTTTTCTCTGTTGCGGCTCTTTAACGGCGCTTGCGGCACCATAACTTGAGTTACGGTGCCGTAACTTGATGCAACATCAAGTTACAGCACTGTAAGCGCCATTGACTTGATGTCTATTCTTGCTGTAGCAACATTAACTGCACTTATGGCGTTAACTTGATGCAACATCAAGTTACAGCGCTGTAAAACGCCGTTAATGGCACTGAAAAAGCGCTGTAAGATCGAATCGCCATAAGTCGGTGGCGCCGTGAGTTGAGGATGCACTGTACTCAGCCTTCCTTATCATATATACTCACCTCATGTTGTCAGGATATTACATAGTGTGAGGAAGAGACTGATGGTAAAAGTAGTTACAGTTTTGGGCTGCATATGTATAGTAGTGTTCTCCTAATTATTTAAATGTTCTCATTTGTTAGGTAACATGTCCTGGATGATGCGCATTCAGAATCATCAGACCTTAGTCTCCTCAGGAGGAGAACTTCCATTGCATGACATCAGTGTCTTATTTGCTCCAACACCTGCTGGTGAATCAGCTGACCTTGCAGGATCAGTCTTTACTCATCATAAAATTGACTCTGAAACTCTGGAGGATGAGAAATATGAGGTAAGGTTATGTGATTAGTTTGGTTGTGCTGTAGGGTTTAAAGTAAATTTCTGTGTATTTCTCTTTAGTATTATGAATGCTAAAGGTTTTAACAGTGTTGTTTGGAACAAAATAATGAGTAGACTTAACTTATTTTTGTTACCCTTGCAAGCACCTAGCTTGGAACCATAATTTCAAATTTTTTTTCCATAAGAACTGACTTAGTTGAGGGACTTGTAAAATTTTTCGTATGCATCAGAAATCAGTGCAGAGATCAATGCAAGAGATCTCAAAGATTGATGTATGAAGATCAGGTTAATGTAAAGTTTATTCTTATGTTTTTATATTTAGTGTTGTAATTTGGTAATTTTACTCTTTGCAGGAACTTCTCAGTCAGCAGTTTGAAGAGACTAGACCTAGAGCCTTCTCAGGAGCATCCGATAGAACACAAGATTCTGATCCGGGTTCACAAAGAGATTCTAGTGGCTGGAGTAGTGGAGCTCCTTCACACACATCATCAGATCCTCGCATAAACTCTGCTGAACCTGGAGATGATACTAGAGGAAGTTCCCCTCTCACCACCACAAGCACATCAGGTACATAGTGGTTTACAGTCCTAAGGTCACCTTCACTAATACGCCTACCTGTAATCTGGTTCCTTCAAAAATTCGGTACTGATTTCCGATTTCCCCAGGCCACCTTAACTTGAAATATCCCATGCCTTCACACATTGTATCAATAGAACTAGATTTGTTCATCTTTTTGCACGCTTCTGAGCTCACTGTAGTAATCCCACACAAGAGGTCATTTTATTCCATTATTTATTCATAATTTACTCATAATGGCTCCAGTTAAAAAACAAAGTGCATCTAAAGCTGTGTGAAGCATAGCTAAAGCTAGATTATATTACTCATGAAAACTTTAGGTTACTATTCACACATCACCGTAAACATTGATTTAGGCTTTTGAAATAAAGTATGATAGGCAGTAACGAAACACACGTTCACACTAGAAAGTAAAATAGTTAAAAAGTATTGTTGAAAATAAATTGAAGAAATATGCAGTAACACCTACATTGGCTACGTACCTATTGCATTGGTGGAAAGTTTCCAACTAAACTGGTGAGCATTGAAAGTAGGAGGTTTTGATTATATATTTAAAATATATTTTTTTTTGTATTTAGATGTGTGAAATTACTTATTTTATGATACTTTTCAAAACCATTTTTCATGGGTTTTAGGTTTGTACTAATAGCTGTGCATAATCTTGATAGTTAGGCTGTTGGATAGAGGAGTGAAGTTAGCTGATGATTGGAAATACAAAATGAACCCTAGTTGATGAATATTAATATGTACTGGAAAACGAATTAAAAAAAGCAGTTATAAACAATTAAAATTGAAAAATACAGTTCTCATGACAGATACAGGAACTGCTTGCATGTACAGAATTTGACCTGCTAAAGCTAGTCAACTTTGCCAACTATGTAAGCTTGAGAAATTATCATTTTTCAGTTTTTTGTAAAAAAGAAAACTATTGAGATGGCTGTGTCTATCCGTCCGCACTTTTTCTGCCCACGCTTTTTCTGTCTGCCCGTAGATCTTAAAAACTACTGAGGCTAGAGGACTGCAAATTGTTATGTTGATCATCCACCCTCCAATCATCAAACATACTAAATTGCAGCCCTCTAGCCTCAATAGTGTTTATTTTATTTAAGGTTAAAGTAGCCACGTGTCTGATAATGCTATAGGACAAGCCAACACCTGGCTGTGGCTGAAAGGTTTGTGGGCCACAGCTCTTACAGCATACAGCTGTACAGATAACTCAGTTCTGCCAAAGAAACTTCGGCACATTTTTTACTTGTTTTATATTAAAATGTCTTATAAGTGAAGTAGTTTTAAATCAGTTAGGTTTATTATTTATGCTACCATTTGTCATAATATTTTGATCTGTACTGCCAGCTGTAAAATTCTAGTATGTTTTCAGTGGTGGTTGGTGGGAATTCAGTCGACTGATTATAAACATTGACTGGCAATTTAAGAATAATTTTCCCTAGTTTGATCTATGAAAAATGAAACTTTCATGATTAAATTTACACTGAACATAATCAGTTTGAGGTAATAAGATGCCTATTTCTTTGAAGTTTTCTCTACATCTTCACAATCCTGATATATTTGTTACTGATTTTCAAGTGCCCATGTAACATGGTATACCATATAGTATTTAAAATTTCATATTTTATTACAATCACTGTTAAAGTGTGTGAATCATAGGCCAATGTTTTGATGCAATAACAAAATGCATAATTCTTTTATTTTTATTGCCCATCATTATAGTAAAGTTTTTATTTTGCCTTTGTTAATGGTTTTAAAGTGCAAATGTTTTATTATATCCTGCTAATGCATTTTAGATTAAAAGCTTGTTACTTTGATGTTCATTAGTCTATGAGTCATAGCCCATTGTTTTGTGTTTCTTCCATGATTATCATTGGAGAACTTTTCCTGTGGTTTTTTTTATTTTTAAGTGTATATAATTATATATGAAATAATTGCCTATTATAATATTTAATGTTAAAAGCTTATGTCAATGCACACTTTGATGTGTGAGGTATAGACAGATGATTTGATATAAAATAATAGTATAGCCTTACTGAGGCCCCTTAGAAAGTCAGGATCCACACTACAAATTATATGATAAACTAATGATTTTTGGGGAGAACTGGGGATCAGATGTTACTTAATCATATACATGACACTTGATATTTTAAAGGCATGATATTTTAAAGGTGCTTAGCTGTTGTTTAGAGGTAATCCTTCAACAACTCTCGTTTCACTGATCAAGCACTCCTCAAATTCTTAGTGGTTTTAGATTAGTGAAGGTCTACCTTTATTTTATACCATTGGGTATACAATTTGGTATTAATGAGCCATTATTGGTGCTGAGAATAATTAATTTACATTGTACTGTCATATCATTAAGAATTATAGGATTTGATATTTTTGTTGAATTTGTTAACAGGTGAAAACCCAGAGGATCCACGCGTCCCTGTACAGCGTTGCCATTCTAGTCCTGAAATGAGTGAAGGAGTAGTTGTGGGTGGTGAAGAAGGTGGTGTTCCCCCACTTAGAGAATGTGAAACTCTTGACGATACAACAGGTATACTCACAGAATCAAGTGATACAACACAGGTGCAGTCATCAGCCGCCAAACCCACAAAACCTAAACCTAGGTTAGTATTTTGTCATTTGTGTTGAGTGAGTCTGTAGTCTTCTAAGTAAATAGTGAGCATTGCTCTACGAAAAAATCCACAAAATAGTGAGTTTTCCCCAATATATTTAGAGATATGTTCCACAGAAGAATCAATGATTAACTGAAGGCATGAATGTTGATCCAAGGTCTAGTGGGGACCCACTGTATATCCTTCTTCCAGGCCTTTGTATCTGGCTTAATATGATCCCTCTCAGGATGCTGAGTGTGTCATTTAGGATCCAGGGAAAAGAGGTCCTTAACTCAGTCTGTGATGTCTTTGAAATAGACTGCTACTCTTTGTTCTGGCAGTGGCCTCTCCACCTCCAAGAAATTTGAACTATCCTAAGCCAAATACTTGGGTTACATGCAGATGTGGATGGCTGGTCACAGATGCTGCTACAGTTATGATCGTCCTGTAACCTGACACCATTTTTCACATTTCCAGATCAGAAGTTCAAAATTTTTTACCACATTCTTAGTTGCTCCTTGCAAGAGAAGCTCTGGCCTCCTTCCATCCTCACTCCACCAGCTGGTCTACCTTCAAATGGATACTTGCAAGTGTTTCTGCTACAAGAGTATTCCTCCCTCTTTTTAGGATATGGCCAAGGTTCATTAGCATGTTATAGGTTGAGCATCAGTGTTTAGTTGCACAGTACTTGTTTTTAGTTGCACTGATGCTGATCCTGTTCAGGTTATTGTCTTCATCAGAGTTGTAGTCTTTGCCTGTATCAGATCCTAGGTCATTCATCTCTTTCTAGAAGAGTGGGTTAAGTTGATGGTGTAAAGTTGACAAGGTCTGTTATGATCAACAATGGTTCCTCAGCCTCATATTCATCCTCATCTTATTGCACTAAACAAGCCAGGGCTTCATTGCAGCAATACTCTTCCCCAGCATCAGTGCTCTTACAGTTGCAGCAGTCCTCTTTTGTCATCCAGAAGCCTTGTGCCTTTGTTATCATCATTATCCAGCTTTACATCTTCATAGTTTCAAGTTCCTACTTTGTGCACGAAGCCTAGAAATGTGTTCTTTCAAGCCTCCTGCATCAGGCAGTCATACATGAGGTCTGCCTCTTCTGGTACTTTCCTGTCAAGAAAGCTTCATCAGAGTCACTGGGGTTCTTCAGTAACCTCCTTCCTCATCCTAGAGTCTTCAGGAGAATGGAGACCGATTATCAACTTTGGTCAGCTTGACAATTTTCTTCAGTTGACCCACTTCCATATGGAGACTGGAATTGATTTGCAGAGCTACTTCCAGTGGGGAATTCTTTTGCTGTTGGCTTGAGGGAGTGCATGTTCCAATTCTGAGCCTTATGATCAGTTTGTGTATTTCCCTGTCAGGTGTTTACCAGTATTTCAGCTCCTGCAGGCAATTGGATCATCTTCTGTATTTGCATCTTAGATATCATATAGATGATTAATTAGTGCTGGCCTGTTGCAAGCTTGAGCTGCAGCATCATCTACAGGCCTTTCAGGATCTCATGTCAGTCTTTGAATCTGCAGTCTGCATAGAGGAGTATTGCCCTCAGTTTGGAAGATATGCCTAAGCATGTCAGTGGATGCAAGTTGGCTAATCCTTCAAAGGAGAGGGTGGGATGTCTTCTGAAAACTGTAAAAAAGTTCTTTGACAACCTCACCCCACTGTGGCCTGTTTTGATTGGTTATCTAGTATTCCAGGGGAAGTTAGTCCCCCACAGCAATTTTTACCTTCACTTCAGCTTCAGCTGACCTCAGTTTCATCAGCTGTCTTGATTCCAACAAAGGATGCTGTCCTCTGCAGCCTTTTTAGGTGGAATGATCACCAGAACCTTCTAAAGGGATGCCTATGGTCCCTCTGAGTCTGGAGCTTTTCATGATCTTGGACACATCATCAGGCTGGGGCCCAACTTTGAGGGGTATCAAGTTCAAGATGATTATCTGTCATTTTTATAAATTTAATCATTATTATTTTATTTTCATTTTCTGGGTTAGCAAAGTAATTACAGGCATTATACATTTAAGAGATGTAGACAAAGTATGCTGTTAATTTTATTGGATGTTGTAAAGCCAGTCCTCTCATTATGTTTGGAATGGCACAATGGTGGTTATTGTGATGTCGTAAGATGTAAGGAAAACGGTGATGTGGGGGAGTGACGAGTTATCGGTGGTGGTGGAAGGTTGTGAGCTCTCTCATTTGCGGTTTATTGGTCGGTTTGTGAGTCTTTCTTTTGTATGTTGTGGTTGTGAGCTGACTTGGGTGAGAAGTGCAATGGGAAAAGGTGTGTAAATTGAGTCATTGTTGCATATTGGTCGGGCTGGGTGTTCATTCACTAGGGACCTGGTCTGAGCAAGAGGGTTGTTTATGCACCACCTTATTTAACTTCAGGCCACAGTCTTAGACCACCAAGATTCAGGAATACCTTGTCAGGTTGTTGCTTAGGGGTCATGGCTGATATTACCATCATTGCCTAACTGATGAATCTAGGGGGAACACAGCTGGCAGTAGAGATCTTCAGGTGGTTTTAAAGGCACAATGTTACCATAGTGCATCACTTTGGGCTGGGAACTTGAAACATGATGGCAGTGTGTATAAAGTCCACCCTTCAGAGTGGCCTCATCACCCAAGATGTGTGCAGGGCCCTGTGGCTGTTAGAGGCAACTCCTAGTTGGGTCCACTTCACATGTTGTTGAATATATAGACTTCTCAGTTCAGTTCTCCTCAGAAGGACCTAACTGTATGGGTAGTCATTGCTATGCCTTTCTGCCGTTAGGTCTGTTGAGGCCATTGCTGGTCAAGTTTTGAGACTGAGTGGGCTCCCAGTTGGCCCAGCAGGAGGGGCTCCTGACCATCAGGATCTTTACATTGACTTCCCAACCTCTCTTCCAACTCAAAGCTTTCTTCTGAGGCAACCTCACTACCACAGGCTTTGCAGCACCTTCAGTCCATACATCTTTATGTGTGATGGTTATGAAGCATTGCCTCAGATTGACAATTTCCAGAGGTTTCTGCTTTGGTTATTACCATCTCTTTACCATGTCCCTGTATTAGGCCAAGTGAGCAAAGTTTCTGTTCCAGTCCCAGATGACTTATTCCTCCACAAACAGATTAATAAGAAACATTCATCTGTCTAGGGATATCTCTGCCTTATCATTAGTCTTTACCCGACATGGTCTTGAGTTAGAAAACAGTTTTTCCCAGTACTGAATCTTTTGCCATTTCAGTTAGTCTATTCTTGGAGACCATGTGAAAGTTTTAAATTGGCATTTGTCCTTGTGAGCTGCTGTTGGAACACATTACATCTTGATGCTCTAAACCAGTGGTTCCCAACCATTTTTTTGGCCATGCCCCACCTGATCACCTCTAAAATCCTGATGCCCTGTTTGGTGATATATAATTCTTATATTCACATGGAGGAAGCCTAAAAGGTCATTAACTTTGTTTAAACATTCTCGAATTGCCCCTTTAAAAATCAAATTAACCTCCTTGTAACATTGGGAACCATGGCTCTAAACAGTGATTTGATTGCTTTAGCCGCCTTTAATTGTGTCACTGAGCTCCATGCTCTCTCCTGTGAGGTGTCCCACTCCAATCATTGGTCTTATGTGCATCTTCCTTTTGCCCCTGACTACAGTCTTCTAATAGTCTGTATTCTTTCAAACACTCTTAAGACTTGTAGGGTGTGGCCAGGAAAAGAATACTGCACTGCTAGATCTATTTATCCTTTTAAATCTCACCCTCAAGGTTAATCCCATGTTTATGGCTTTACCCGAGATATTTCATTTACTATACTACATTTTCTAAGGAAACAGTGTAGAGTAATTTTGATTGATTCTGACTTTTCTGTCTTTGCTATGCTTTTTGGAAATGATAATTATAGTTCTTATATTAATAACATAATTTGTTTAATGCATTAACACACAAAATTTGTGTGGGTGGTTCAACCTCATACAACACTGACTCCACCATTCACTGATCCAGTCCATGTCCTGATTGAGGCTGATGGCAGCTTCATTTCTCATAAGTGGAGACTTTACTATACCCACGAGTGTTGCATCATTGGCATACTGAACAATCTTGTTTTCCAGACCAACAATCATATCATTTGCATACACTAAAAATAATAGTGGACCAAGAAACTACCCTGTAGAACTCCAGAGATGATAGGCCTTGGTTCAATAAAGATCCCATTAACAGCAACTCACTGGTGCCTACCAGTAAGGAAATCTTGAAGTAATCCTAGAACATATCCACCCACTCCAAGATTCTAGTTTATAAATAAGTCCATTTCAGCACCCTTTGCTATCCCTGCCCTTCAGTTTTTTCCTAGTAGGATTATCATTTGTCAGCTATAAGCTGTGTTTGTTCCTACCTGTACCACAATGAGACATTGCACTAGGTCAGTGTCTGTCCTAGGGGTGTTCTTTTCTTTAGAGACCCATTACCTGTGGAAGCCCTCCACTGGCTGGAGACTATTCCATTTTGGCTCCTCTTGTAACCTTTACTTTGGTCCTTTCTGTGCCAACCCAACCCCCATCCTGGATTTGGGAGTTGACCACTGGCAGCTGCACCATCCTTACTCCTAAATAGCATCTCAGGTTATTTTATGGTATATGGGTTGTCTTGAACCATGTTTTTACAGTAGAGCTAGTTTTTATGCAAACATAAAAATTCTAGTGTCCTTTTCCTTTTTCTCAGTTGTAGTCAGGCAACATTGAATAAGAAATGGTATCTTTCTGTCAAGATAGAGGAGTTGGCCAAGCATGGTTTTTTTCTCTTAGAACATTCTGCATTGTGTACCTATATACATTCCTACAATGAAAGGTTTTATGTTGAATTTGTTTGTATAAAAACTTGCTATTAATAAATCAGTTTTAGTTATATTGCTCAGTATGAAGATTGGATAAAAATATCTAAAAGTGAACTGAAATTAAATACAAGGTTAGCCCCCACAGTATACCTGTATGCTGCATACACTACTGAGAACACTAAAGACTACAGTCATTTGGAACATTGTATATTATAACCTCTGGTCCTGCTTTCTACTTTTGAGTGACATTTCTCTGTGGTTGTGATTTAGTAATATGGTTGATTGTGTATCTTTGCAGATTTGAATCCCTCTCAGGTGGAAGTAGTGTTGGTTCTACTTCACCGCCACCAATGCCCTCAACTCGGATGCGCCACACATCTGCTTTCCAGACGGTAAAATAATAGAGAAAAATTTTTACTCTATGATATTATACTGTTGTTACAATAAAATCTTGCAAGCCAAGAATCACATTAAATCTTGGATGTGAACTCTGTCATAGTATTGAATTATATATGGTATATAGTATTTATTGTGTTCCCTTTTTTTCAGTATTTTGCATAAGTTTCAATAAATGTCAGGTGTGATTTTAATAATTTCATAAATTGCAAAATTAATTTTTTGTATATTGTCTAATACTTTGGGGAAAATGCCAGAAAGCACAAAAAGTAGCTGTGTAGAATACTTTCATAGTGGTAGTCACATACTGCAGGATGATTTGGCAGTAAAAATCAAATACAAGGTTTTTTTACATGCCTTTTTTTACTGCTATATCTGGCAAGTGTATCTTGTAATAACAGATACATTCAACTTCTTGTAAATAATGTCCTTCCAATACAAGGTGTTGCTGCCCCTCTTTCATTACTATCATTTGCTATACTTGAATTCCCTTTTGGTCTGTCTTATCTATGGCCTTTCTCCTTGATTTTTTTAGTTTTCTGCTGGTCTTGTTTTTTTTTTACCTATTTCTTCAATATCTAGTGCTTTACTTCTCTTCCCACTTGTTTTATGTTCAAATCATCTTAATCTTATAGATCTCTATTTTCCAGCCTCAGGATGCTAAGTTTGATGGTTATATTAAAAAAAATGGATGTCTTTCAGCACTGCATCAGTATCATATAATTTATGAATGTTAATTCATGACTTTTCAAGGACTTTTCTGAAGAGTCATAGGTATCAGAGGGTTACTGCCACACTTAAGATACAATAATAAATTTTTTAATTACAGAAGAGTGTTGGCAGTGGCAGTGTTTCTCCTAGTAGTGGTATGGTTGGTTCTGGCGCAATGGAAGGTGATGATGATGGTTCTCCACGTCCGATCCGCAGAGGCAGAGGTCATACTATTTCTGACATGAACCCTGCATCACGGAAGTTGCAAGTTCGAGCTGCAGTTGCTTCCAGAAAAATGAACTCTTCTAAAGAAGCAAAAGGTGGCATATCTCCCAGGTATAGAAAAAATCCCTTTCAGAATTTTGCTATTTTATTTATTATATGGTATCATTTCAGATATTTGAAGCGTTTGATTTTATCCACAGCAATGTTTTTTTAGATTTTCAAGGTTATTATTATAGCTGTGACAGAAATTTTAGAAGTCTGATGTGAGTTCAGATTCTCTTGTATTTAGTAAAATACACACATTTGAGCTAAATATATTTTTATCAGAAAATATGGTTATATATCTAATAATGCTAAGAAGAAGAAAAGTACTGTAAATAAAAGTGTAAAGGTTGTGTATAAAAGAGTTGGAATAAAAGCTGCTGGCAGTTACATTGAAACAAAAATTCTGGCAGAGGGAGATGAAACATAACAAATGGGGTAGGCTACTGGATTGAGTTGTAATGGCAGTTACTGTGTAAGTTGAAGGAATAAATGAAGCAGTATCAAACGGTACCAGAAAAAATCATATGGAGACAGTGATGTTAGTGTTTACCATTAGATCTTGGGTGAAGACGAATGAACAGAATATCAGAGGTACCAGAAACTCATTAAGCTAGTAATGTTAGCTACATAGCATATAGATCTAAAGTGGAGACAGTGGCAAGTTTATCATTAGCTTGTGATGAAAGTCCATCAGGTACTGAGCCCTGTGCTGTTTATCTAAGTAAAAGATAAGTTGTAAAGAAGTTCACTGGAGGGAACCCAATGGAGGTACTTTTTCAGATAACCAAGTGCAAACTGAAGATTCCGATGAAGAGGTTGGAGAACTATTTTTAAATGTGGAAGATTGCAATGGGGAGGAGAAGAATAAAAGTCAGAGTAAGCTAAACACAGCTTATGGTGACAGGAAAGGAAGCAAAGGAAAAATTACTACCACAAAGTGTTTAGGTTAAAGAGACAGAATCAACAACACATCAGAATTTTCTTCCCAAAAGTAGAAAAACAAGTTTCCACTGTTTATCATCCCCAGCCATCAACATTGTGTGGTATTGATGTCTTTACCTGCTCCTCCTTTTCAGCTTTGAAATATTATGATCCTGGTAATCCTCACGGCATTTTGTCAGATGGCCAATATCTTAGTCCAGAAATTGATGAAGTAGCACAATTCCAAGTAATTTTTAGAATTAATAAGCACTGCTTATGTAAACAGTAGTATCTTTTGAAGCTTTTGGAAAATGTGCACAGTATATAAATGCAGGTGCTCCTTGAGCTATGGTGAAATTAGGCTATAAAAGCCCAGCACAAAGTAAGATTGTTTTAAGTAAAAAATAGCTTTATGTTGCTGGGATAGCCATTTTATTGCTGAGGTATTATTCTCAATAAATTTATGTTTCCAAATAAAGGTAAGAAATGGAACTAACATTTTTAGAAATGAATTTAATTTCCAAAACACAGTTGAAAGAATTAAGCAAATAAGAAGACTGTACCAAAAATGTACTTATCAATTATTTTTACATTAAGTACATAAGGCTTAACAGTACCTATTATTATCTTTTGTTTAAAACACAATAGAATATCAAAATAAACTTTTGAGTCATTTAATTTGCACTGACAAATGTGGATCCTGTGGCTTAGGATAGTAATAAAAAAAAATTTGTGCACTCAAAGAAATGAAAAAATACTAATGAATAGTAAGTGCACTTACAGCATAATAATTCCTATTCATTGCTATTTTAGGAGTTGAAGACATGTTTCTTATTGATGAAAGACCCACAAATTTGTAATATCTCTTTTTTTTCAGTTTTGTGTTCCTTCAGCTCTATTACCATGGGTGTTTAGGTGCTGGGAATGAGAGACCTGTCTTAGTTCCAACACATCAACCTGAGATACAGCGTGCATTACGTGTCTTAGATCTGATGAGACCTCAAGAAACACACAGAATTGGTGTTCTGTATGCTGGGCCTGGGCAAACCACTGAACAACAAATTCTAAGAAATTCATTTGGTTCATGGAGATATATGATGTTCTTGCAGGTAAATTATTCAAATTTTGAGATTTTTTTTTATTATTTGTACACAAAAACTTGTTTAATGTATCCCTTAGTTCAATAATATGAAAAATAAGACTAAATTAAAAGGCTGAAATAGAATACATCCTGGTAGTCAAGGAAGAATGCAACCTTATCACAGAATGCAGTCATTCCTTGGCCAGAGAGAATGTTAGACTAATATGAGCACAATTAGAATAGTATGTTGGGCTATGTAGTTTTGTATTGATTTTCAGTTTTTTCATGTATGTATATTGTTAATATTTAGTAGTTTAACAACTGTAAAAATTGGAGGAAGGTAAATCTAAAGTTGCACTGTACAGTGGGGAGGGGAATTGAAAACATGAAAATGAAAAGCAGAATGCTGCACAGTCAGGACTATAGGAACATTGCAAAGAGCATTTAGTCCTGTCCACTATGGGTTCTCTGAGGTTAGAACTATTGTATGCAGAATTCCAAATCTGCAACTAATTTGAGGATAGGTCTTCATTCAAGTAACTGTCAAGGACATTGTCATTTGGTACCTCTCTGTCAGGGACTAGAGACCATTGTTTCTTGTATGATTCATTGGTTTCTCCATAATGCAGGAGAGAAATTTTTTGCAGAAGATTAACAAGTTAATTTTAAAATTTTTTTATTTTGTGCTTGTAAAATGAGTAAGTGAAATATTAAAAACTTCTTGTTTTTCAGGGCTTAGGGACTGTGTTGGAATTAAGTAACATATCTCCTGATGAAGTTTTTCTTGGAGGTTTGGACACAAAAGGCAATGATGGTAAACTAGTCTACATTTGGCAAGATGATGTCATGCAGGTTAGTGGTTCTTCTGAAAAAAAAAAAAAATGTCTGGTACTGAAATTTTGTTTCCCATGTGTCTTAAAAAACAGTACTGGCACTAGCATATTGTTGAAATTGAAAATGAAGTTACCATTTGGTACCAGATTTATACTATCTAGAAAAAAGGACCTGCTATCACCACAGGATATTAGCCACCTCTACAAGAGAGAAGCTTTTTAAGCCAGTTTTGAGATTAAACTACTAAATCTAATAATTTTAACATAGCTTTGTTACCTAGTTTTTATATGGGGAGATGATGAGTGCCTTTTTTGAAGGATTTTTCCTTTTCATCTCTGCAGCTTTCTCACTCCCTCTCTGCTCCCTTTTTACAATTACAAATTTGCCCTGCCTGATTAATCATTTTAGTTTGTTTTAGATTCATTCTCTGATATGTATTGTCTGTCTGTATTTCCTTTTATCTCCCTAGTGGTCATGGTGAGGAGAACTGGGCGGTAGTCTAAATAATAATAATAATAATAATAACCATAGAGTTTGTTTTTCCTAGTGACCCTAGTGAGAGGAGAGAGATGAGAAGTTTCAGAATCTTTTTCCTGTATTTAAAGTTTTTTAACCTCTTTTCATCTCTGCAGCATGTTTTCCTCCCCTCTGCTTGTTTCTACAATTACAGAAGCAAAGGTTTCTCAGTGATTAATTTGGTCATATAATGTGATATAAAGTGGAACACATTTTGCTCTTAAATGTTAGTGTTCTGTGTAGGAATTAGCCAGATTCATTCTCTGATATAACACCAGTATTGTCTGTCTGTATTTTCCTTTTAATCATGGTCTAATGGTCAGAGGTCTTAGATAATGTGTGATTTCAACTCGAATGTGTCTGCAAGGATGAAAACTCACCAGAGGGGGGCCTAAAGAGAATATCCTGTCTTGATGCACAGAATTTGCTATTGCTTTTCTTTGTCCTTGCTTGTAATATCACAGGGCAATGCCTTCATGAAGGTTCATAAAGAAGAAATACAAGAAGGTAGAATAGAGAATTTCAGAATCTTTTGATCAGTAGAAGAGAAAGTTTGATAACCTCTCAACATGCCAAATCCTGAAAGACATGTTTTCCTGCTGGCTCCAACTTATCTTGATGGGAGGGAAAAACAACCAAAAAGCAAGGTATCAAAAGAGCAAGAACTGTCTGAACATATTGGTTACCAAGGATTTGTTGAGAACAGTGGAACCTTTGCTCTTAAATGTTAGGGCACCCAAGCCTTTGCTTTGGAAGATTATCTTGCCAGGAAATCCTACAGTACTGGTACTACTTGAAAACCTCAACCCTCTGCCCATTTTATTCTAACTTTTTTATTGATTACAGTAGCTAGTGGAACACTACAAATTAGTATATTAGGGAGTAAAATGATTTATTCAAGGACATTTACCTGATGCACAACACCTTTTACAGAACTTTTCCTCTTTGTGGGGCTCTTTAGGGGATGCTATTTTGTACCCCCACTCCTACCTTAAGAACGGTTGCTGAAACTCATCACTGCAAAGATTTCAAGAAAACTGGTTATCTGATGTTTGAGGAAAAGAAGCTACTTCAGTTGTCCTCATTATGGTCACAATTTTTCTTTGTAGAACATTGGCGTTATTCATAGTTTCCTCTTCGAGGTCAAGTGGTGAATGGCTTGTTGGTGTTCAAAGACATTTTGATATGTGTATATATGTCAGTTTCATTGGACCATAGGGACATCTTTTACCAAACTTCATTAGTTTTAGTTTTTGTGGCCTTACCTGCAACTGTCGCTCAGCCCTTTTTGGGCTTTCCTGTTCTGATTGTCAAGCTAAATCAAATAGGTAGAGACTCTTGAAATGCAAAATGAAGGTGAATGATTAGATGATTAAAAACTCAGGTAGGTTATTATTTGAAGCCTAACTTATGATGGGTTGTTTTAAGATTAAAAGTTTAGTCGTAGGAGGCATTCTTAGTGTTGGTTATTTGTTAATATACATAAATAGATATACTGGTAAAACTCGGAATTGTTGTAGATTCCTCTTTTTTTTCTAATTGTCAGAACTATAACATTGAAATTTTAGGTACATAGCTGAGGTGTGGTTTTTTAAGAGTATGTTCACAGTTCTAATACTACTTTTGATAAAGATAAGCAGAAAACTGTATAAAAACTGGTTAACTGGAGTTGGAACATTATTTATGATAGTTATAGGTTAGTTTATTATTGGGAGGTATTTAAACAATTTTGAGTGCATGGGTTAGTTTATTATTGGGAGGTATTTAAACAATTTTGAGTGCCTAAACCCTTGTGGTTAGAATCAGATACTTGTGCTAGTATTTACTATAATTAGATAAAGTTGCTGCTGCCTAGATACATGTTAAAGATTTGTTCCAAATTATGTGCAAAGATCACAGTGTTAAGCATCAGAAACTTAATATTTTTATTTCTTTTCAGGTTGTTTATCACATTGCTACTCTGATGCCTACAAAGGAATCAGATCCAAACTGCAATGGTAAAAAACGTCACATTGGCAATAATTATGTGACGATAGTTTATAATGAGAGTGGTCAGCCATACAACATAAATACTATCACAGTAAGTTGGATTGCAAGTCTGAAAGGTTTTAAAAGTCACTTAAAATGATGAACATTTTTTATTCACTCAGTTATGGTTCCATTAGTCACTTTTGATGGTTTTGAGTTGCAAACATAACAGGTATAATGTTCTAATCAAATATGAATGCAATGCTGCAGTTTGTGGGATGTTTGTGGGAAGTACTCCATAGCTTGAAAAAATATCAGTATTGAGATTAATGTTGTACTGCAAAATCTTTTGGGATGGAGGTGCTTAATAGCAAAAGAAATAATTTAAACCTTTGGTGCCTGCCTCAAGGGGTTACCACTTACTTTGCCATGTAATGGTGTGTCCACACTACAGCCCAACATGTCCTTTGGTAAATGTTGGATAATTGCATGAAGCAAGGGTTAGAGTTAATAGTGAGCTGTTGACTTGCATTCAACCTGTTTATGTGCATGCACTGGGGTGCCAAAGTGTGTGTGACATGCTTTACTGTTATGGATGCACCTTAGGCACTGCTTCTTTGCAGTGTCCTTTTGGCCCCAGCCACATTGCCCTAGGCCTTTTACTTTTTGTCTGTTCCCAGTGGTCTCTACACAAACTGCCCAAAATCTTCAGCCTGACTTTGATCCAACTTTCACATTTCATTTATGAACAGCCTCTGGGCAAACCCAATGTTGTACAGTAAATCTAGAAGTTTGCTTCAAGGGTCTTGAAATATTTCATAACAATAATACAGTATGCTGAAGTGCTTCTCCACTTTGGCCATCCTGGATTGCATTTCATTAAGAAAATCATTGTTAGTACAGACTACAGTCAGTTTCTCAAGTTTTAATGTTGCCATTATTTACTCTGCATAATTTCCAGTTCACCATGTTATTTGTTATTCAGTTTTTATGGTTATTTACTTTGACTTTGCTTTCCTCTTACCTGTTTTATACTTGTTTGGTGACATGTAGTTAAAACTAGTCTCCATTTATCATTAGCTAAGTTTGCATATGGTACTGATACAAATGGCAAGAAATAAGATTTCTCAGGGGCTCAGGTGAACTACATAAAGAGCACAGGGCAATTGGATGGATGGCAAAGTGCAGTGTTTGTATAGTCCAAAAACTCATTTTCACACAAATCCATTATATAGTTATAGAAATTCCATATTCTGTGTAGAATTCATCCTAGTTGCACCATTTTCCTGAAGAGAACATACCTGCTTTGTCCAGTCAGCATGACTCATTCCTTTGCGTTGTTCCAGGTATTGAGTGTGTTACCCCTTTCAACAGTTTGTCCCATTGTGACTAGGATCCAAGAATAAATGTCTAAATATCTGATTGTTACATCTTTGAGGTAGAGCTGCAAGAAGGTATACAATTGCCACAAACTTGCCCATGTTCTTATTTTCCAATAAATTCTCTTTGGATACCCCCAAAGATGTATTGGGAATGGTTTGACAGAGTCATAAGGACAACATATTCCTTGAGACCAAGACCATGTTCATTTCCCTACCTAGAAACAATGTAAGAGGGTCATGATTTTTTTTTTTTTTTGCCTGAGGAAAGATGTTAGAGATGGAGATTGCTCAAACCTCATGGGCCAGGGGTTGACATGGCTGGAAGGACAATGTATTCCTTGAGACCAGGACCATGTGAATTCCAGTACTTAGAAACAGCTTAGGAGAATCATAATCTTTGTCCTCCACAGATATATTCAATGAGCTCTCTTGGGGCATAAGAGACCTCAGTGAATTAGATGATGTTCTGTGTGAATGACCTTTATTATTGTGATACCAGAAAATAGCAGTCAAATAAGCGATCAATCTCAGTGACCTTAGAAATAGATGTCTCTCCAAGGTACAGGTGAACCTGGCATTCTGCAAAAGATCTAGTTGTGTGTATCTTAAAATTTTGTTTTAGGAACTGGCCTTTCATAAAAGATTTAGTGTAACCTACACTTTTTGATAATGTATTTTAAGCAGAATCTCATATTTTAGTTTTTTATAACTTTCAAATCTTTATGTAGATTCTGATCTTTTTTACCTTTTTAAATATATTGATTGAAAAATTTGTGTATTCTGGTATACATTAAAATCATCTGTTGTGTGTATTTAAAATTTTGTTTTAGGAACTGGCCTTTCATAAATAATCTTTCATAAAGCAATTATGACACAGTATTTAAAAAATAAACAGAATCTACATAAATTTAAAGTTAGTATATCAAATCACGGAATTTTAAGATACACACAACTAGATCTTTTTGTTAACTTAGACATCTACAGTGCACAGATTTTTGGTATCTTGTTTCACAAACTTAACCAATTCCAGGAGGCTGTTCTTGAACCAATTTTATTGCCAACCAAAGTTGTTTTCCCATAAGATAAAATGTAAAACAGATTAATCCGTTCCACACCCCTAGATGTTTTCCCATAAGATAAAATGTAAAACAGATTAATCCGTTCCACACCCCTAGATGATTGCATATTTACACTTTCATGACATTTGGCTGACATTACACACACAACCAGTGAAGTGCATATAGACAACTATAAAAACAAAAAAGAGAGATGAAATAGTACATTTTAACTGCGGTTGCCTGTACTGGGGAGAATTGATGGCACAACTGGAAGACTGAATATTGCCAAAATTTCCTTGAATTTATTGGTGCCACTTTTTTTTTTTTTTTGTGCTATGAACTAGTAAACGCACTCACAATCTTTTCATTTAAATAAAGGCAAGTGAGGAAGGATGTTACTGTTTGGAAGGGGTATCACCTTCCGCACAAAATGGAAATTAACTGTCCTTCTGAAGGTTTTTCTTTGTTAATTTGGGTTTTATGTTTTTTTGACCTTCAAACAAATTATGGCCTCTAAAAATACTGTCTCTTGATGACTGTCATTTACCCAAGTTGGTAACAATTTTTCCACCTGTATTATTTTCAGTTTTTGTTTTGTAAGCACTGTCACTCCTTTTGCAAAATCAACTGTTTTGAAGGCCTGTCTTTTGTAATATTGTGCAGGGCATGGACTTGGCCATTTCGAACTGCATGGCAACATCGGATATACAAATAACGTTTTGATGTTTTGCTATTTATTTTTTTTAACCTCTATCATGATCCTTTTATGCTTTATTTTTTTATTTAGTAATATGACTAATTTTCTTAGGACCAATCTTCATTTTCTTGTTAGAAGTAAAACAAAAAACACCCAAAAAAAAAAGCAGTAATATACAAATACCAGCACAAGTGAAGTAAGAAAGATGTAAAAATGAAGCATGGCACTTGGGAAACATTTTCTTTCGATGTCATGGCCTTTTTTTTTTTACAGCTCTTACATGTTTTAGCTTGCTGTTCATAACCCAAAACATTTTTCATAAACCAATGCATTTTTCATCTGAATTTTTGTTCTTAATATAAAGTGCTCATGAACCAAGGTTTGACCACATATAAAAATTCATTCCCCTCAGCACTTGGTAGTACCAATCAACATTTTCATTAGGAATGTTTTTTGCAGGTGGTTACTTATATTTGTAGGGATGGTAGTAATAGTGGGATGACACCAGTTTCCATTAAGGGTTTGGACTTTCTGGGGTCACGTGCTTCTAAGTCTCATGAAATTGTTAAATGCTTATTCCTCCATGGTAGCACCCTATGGGCTTAAAACTTAAGACATCTTAATTTTACTATTAACAGGGTTTTCTAACAAATGCTATATGACTTTCTCTTAGCCATGGCATGCATGAGTTCAGCTGATTTCAACCCCAGAAGTCCTCTTGAAGGGCCCTGAATGTCACAACTCATCAATTCTTTGCTATGTTCTTACTTCATAAATTAGAATTAGTGCTAATTAATGCAAAAGTATTGGGTTTGCTATAAACAAATCTGTTTTTGTAAAAAAATATTTTTTCATAAAAATCATTACTTAAAAAGTTCTTCCTGTAATTCTTAGTTTTGATAAAAAAGGTTCATATCACCCAGCCCCACCGATTTCTTGCAGCCAGTTCAAACTACCTGAAGAATAGGGCATTTACTGCATTTTGCGGCATTTTTGACACTTTTTTTTTTTGTATTACGGATGGGAGACTGAGCTATGGTGAGCATACTGGGTAGGCACAATAATTGTTGCTAATAATAAAACATTGAAAAACAAGCCTAATTATTATAGTAAATTTGAAAACAAGCCTAATTATTACAGTAAATTGTGTTAATGGAATAAAGCATGAAATCATATATAAATTTATCATCTTCAAGGGAAACTAAATGAAATTTACCATAAACGTTTGTGTGTTACCGCGACAGGTCACCAGGCTGGCATTATGGTTTTGTTCACATCCACTCTTTGCAAATGGCTGACAGGCTAACTGTGATAACAGACTGATAATTCGGCTTGTTTTCAATATTTTATTATAAATAACAAACTTATGAAGAATTGCTTACGATTCGTCGGCAGTTAGCTTGTCGCCTATTTGTAAACAAAATCATTGCACCAACCTGGTGGCCTGTTGTAGTAACACATAAACATTGTTTATTTATGGTAAATTTCACTCATTTTTCTTTAAAGGTGAGTATAAATTTACATATGATTTCATACTTTATTCCAGTATACTCTCACAATATTGTACATCATGGACAGAATCAAACATTTTTCCCTACAAAATCACTTTAAAATATCTTTCAATAATTGTATGATGAAAAACTAAAATTGTTTTTTCCACAAAATATACTTGTAAAATAGGAGTGCGTTTTATACACCAGCAAATACTAGTAACTCCAGGGGACCCTGTGATCCACATGTGGATTCTCAGAACTAACACCACTCCTTGTTTATATGTTAGACAAAAGACTTTAGTGTCTTGAGCTTCTCAGAGCCCTGAGTATGGTTCAAATTATGTGTACCAGAATTGTATGACAAAAATTTTTTATATATGTATGTCATGACTTAGAAGCCTGTTAGAGCAAATTTTAGTGAAGGTGCATTTTGCCATTTTTAGAATTCTCTAGTGTACAATAATTTTATGCTGGCAAAGCAAATTATTGTTCTGATGTGGTATGATTCTAATTATTATTTTCATGTAAAGGAAATGCTGGAAAGAGTTTCCCAATCATGCATGCCGTTCTTGCCATTATAAGAAAAAGGTTTTTAAATGAATATTGTATGTAGTCCATAACAGGTACAGTTTGTTGAGGTATCTGTCACCTACAGAACTGACACGCTACATATTTGAGGACTTTTTTTTTATGTCAGCATTTTTCTTGAAATTTGATATTTGTTTTATATGGATATTCTTATTGACAGCATAATTTTATTTGTAAAGGGCCAGTTTAACCATACCGTTGTGGAAGTTGTACCAGAAGATCATTCTACGAATAGTGTCAGTGTTGTCTGTCGTCCAGATTTGGAAGATTTCGTTGGTGGTGGCGGAGATCCCAGAATTGTATCGGATGCTAATTTGCCCATTCTTGTTCGCCAGCTTGCACTTCATGCTGATGTAAGTAGAATGGATTGTTTTAATATTACTTTAAACTAAATTTTCTTGTGAATGCTACAAAAACTAAATTATTATGGTACAAATTATGCTGCTTTTCTTGTAAACATATGGCAAGAATTACAAAGCATTTTGTCAATTTTGCCCATAGCTATACAAATGTCCTTGAATTGTGACACGCAGTTCCCACAAAATTTAAGAATCTGTAGCCAGCTTGTGACTTCTCACAGCCATAAGTCCTAATACTCAAATGTATTTTTTACTATGAACATCACTGATATTTAAATTATATACAATACAGTAAAGTACAGTAAACTCACTTTGTGTATTATATTACAGTATATGAATGAGAGAGAGAAAGAGAAAATACATGTACTCTACCAGTATTTGGATACCCCTGTAGGGGTTAGTGCTGTCAGTGCACATCATGTGGTGCACCATGGGCATGACATAAGGTTCTTTGCAGCATCCCCTCAGCCACTAGCTGCAACCCCTTTCATTCCTTGTGCTGTACCTCCATTCATATTCTTTGCCATTTTTCTATCCACCCTTTCTTAACAATTGTTTCACAGTGCAACTGGGAGGTTTAACTCTTGTTACACCTTTCAACCCTTGTAACCTTTCAGACTTTTCTACTCTTGATTTCCCTTTCAGTGCTGAATGACTTTATAAGTCCCAGCTCTTGGCCATTAGCCTAAATTCTATACTTTATTCTCTGTAATGTTACTACAGAGTACCTACACTACTGTACCAATTTAAAAACATTGCTGTAATCCTCAAAAGACCATTCACTTTAGTCATATTCAAGGATGCTAATACATATCCATTACCACTTACGTCTTGTCTTTCATACGATGACTTGGTGATTGTGAATAATGCTGATGATAATGAAAATGGTGACACAACACAGATTTTGAAATACACCAAAAGCTTATACACAAGGGCAAAACTTTCAGGTATCTTAAAGCTCTTTTTCTAGTTTACATATTTTCTTATTCAGAGGAGAACTAGAGTTTCATTGATTCTCTATACTTTCTAACACTTTTTAATTATCAAAATAAAGTAGATTTATAAATGCAAACATACCTTTGCCTTTTTAAACCATTTTTAAGTCATTTGTAACAAATGCTTCAACAAAACTACATCTGTTCATTCAACCCACCATATTTCTCTTCCAGGAAAATTATTAAACCCATCACATTCATTTAGTAAAGTTATGATAGTCAAGGTAAACACCTGTAAAAAAAAATCATGTGCTGTACAGTTATGTAAATGTCACCATTATTTAACACTACATTGGTGCAGTTCTTGCCCAACAGCTATTACACTTGCACATGAAGAAATTTGCATATACTGAACAAACAAATGTTTATAAGCCCTATGGTATTATCATTTATTCCATAAGTGGAAGTTGATCATCTGAATCACCGTCATCTTTATCAATATGTTCCAACCTGGACTTAGAATAGGCAGTGTATAAAAGTGTAGGTTTCAGAGCACTTAACTATCGAAGCCACATCATCTTACAAACCAAAGGAAGAATCTTATCAGCTTTTACAGCATTCCAAAGGACATCTTAGCTTTTTAGCATTAAAGGAAGGGGATTATTGATGGACAGCATATAGAGAAAAGAAGTAAATTGCAACTAATATAAATCTTTTCTCATTCATCATAAGGTCTGCTTTTAATACCCTAAGGATAAATAGGTAGCAGCAGGGAGAGATTGATAAAAATTATCAGTCAATCATTTACCAAATGCAAATAAATGGACAAGTATATGTAAACATTCCAACTTATTAAAGTATGTATAAACTAAACAGTGAATTAAAAAAACATCATTCAAGAGAATTATGAAATACACACACAAGCTGGTGACAGTTATTACCGACATCTATTCATCTGCCCAATAAATTTCTCTTCCAGGTAAAAATTAATAAACCCCTCAAATGTATTTGGTAAAGTTATTATAGCCAAGGTAAACACCTATAGAAAAGAATCATGTGCAGTTATGTAAATGTCACTAGTATTTATTTGTATCAGTTGAATAAGCTAAAGCTATTGACAGAAGTAAACATTATTCAAGTGTTGGTTCTGTATGAAGTTTATTAACATGATGTCACTTTTTATATTAAGCTTTTTCAAAAGCTTTTAAGTAGCCATTAGCAAATTTACAGGATTGTGAACAGAGAATTCTAAAATTCATAAGTGGTAAATTTAAGGAAAAGTCCAAGTTCCCAGTATTTTAAAATTAAAATCTGTTTTTGGGGAAAAATTCATTTATCAGTAACTTTATCAATCAATATCTCAAATTTAACATGTTTTATGGAGATTATTAATAATGGAGAAACAAATCCAGTTATGTATATTTACATATATTTAAAGATAAATCTGTATAGAAAGCTATCAGGAAACTTCAATTCCTCAATTGAACCTTGATAACAGATTTATCTGTAAATATATGTGAATTGAACAGTTTCAAAAGCTTTCTGTACAGATTTATCTTTAAATAGTCAGTAAATCCCCATTATTCGCGGACTCGTGATTCACAGGTTTCGGAAATATCTACCCATTACTCACGGAAAATTCGCCCATTCGCGGCATTTTTCATTGAGAAATATTCACTAATTACTGTATTTTCATATAATTTTCATGAATAAATGCACTTTTTATGATAAAACTATTAAAATACTCAGGTATAAGCATTTTTAGGTTTTTCTTGTGTTTAAACTATCCAAATGGGCAGTTCTAGGTGTTTTTAGAGGGGTTTTAAGTATTTGTGGATTTTAGCTATTTGCTGGGGGGTGCGGTACGCATCCCCCGTGAATACGGGGGGTTCACTGTCTGTACATATACATAACTGTGGATTTGTTTCTCCATTTCAAGACTCGTGCTACTATGAGTATTTTTAATTATTATTAATTTTACAGATCTCAGTTCTCTGGAGTATATAGCATTATCATCAAATATTATACTACTGTGTAATATTCACTGATTAGATCAATAAATCAAAAGGTGCATTTGTATCTTATTTGCTGTCAACATGACTAAATATGTAAAAGTTTGATTTGTAAAATTGTGAATATAATTTAACATTAGATCTACAATTGGCACCCACTTGGATTATGAATCATTTTTGTTATCTTTTTATTAAATCTGTATTTTTAATACAGTCCAACCTCATAAATCCAGCATTCCGTGGTCCAGGAACTCCCATAGTTCCGGGACATTTTTGAATCATCTACCATTAGTTCTTGAGCAGCTACAAGGGCAGCGCCACACATTTCAGTTTTTGGTTTTTTCAGATTTCGGAACTGAAGCTTGCTCCGTGAATATACAAGTACAGTTTATTTCCAACAGATACATTCTATGAAACTCAAAAATATTCAGATACAAAAGAACCATAATTAACATATATACATTTTACTAGTGTATCTTCCGATCTCGTGTGTCATGTGATTATTAAAGTTTCATCCAAAAACATTTCATCATATATATTGTGTATAGTGCAAGATGTATTTTCAGTAGATTACGCTATGCTAGGCTTTCTATGCCTATCTCAGTTTCAGTATATCCAAGTTAGCTTTTAACTGATAAATAGGCTTAGAAGCAAAAGTTCATTTGGTTAAATGCAAATCTTCATACATTAAATCAGGCTTACCAACATTGTGACTAGTTAAGAATTCATCACTATTTCTTACAATAATTAACAACCACTTACTACTGCGTGCAAGATGCTGGCATAAACAACAGCAAGTATACTAACATAAACAGTTGAATCAAGAAACAGCCGTTTGCCAATGTCAGTTACCATAACTAACACATTTATGAAGGGTTGAGTTACCTTGTTGAAAATTTGTCAATTTTCAACGGTTACATCCATACATAAGAATAAACTAAACCTTTAATCATCTTTCATGCACTGGAGAGAAAAGTGTCAAGAAAGTATGCCACTAAATTTACAGTTATAGCTGTGGCAGAAGAAATGGATAATGTGCAGGCCACAAAAAGTTTAGGAAGAGCCAAAAGCAATATCCGACACTGGCTAAAAATAACAGCTTTACTTCATTTAATTTACTGCATTTATGAATATGTAAAGTGAGTTGCATTTTTAAACTGATAATTTACAAAAAAAAAAAAAAAATTCAAATGCATTTCATTTAACAGCTAATATCTGATGATGTTGGTAAAACGTATCAAATTATTATTTTAAGAATGCAAACGTTAGCAGAATGTAAATGGCATGCGTTTGCTATGTTCATAAATTATAATGATATGACAATAATGCATGAAATATAATTGCATATGGTATGTAAAACAACAGTTTTACTAAAATTATTATTATTCTTTATACAACTGTATTATTTAGACTTTTGCAAATGGAAATCTGTTGGTGTAACAACCAAACCAGGCCAATATCTCTCTCTCTCTCACATACACACACATACAAGTGTGCAGGTTTAAAGAAACAAAAGCAGCAGATTTCTAGGTTTTTGGTGAAAACAAAAGCCAGAAAAGTTTGAAGGGTAGAGATCACAATTTAACAGTGTGCTTTTAAAGAGGTTTAAGCTCCAACTTAGCGAAGGGGTAAGCATTTCTGGAGAGATGCTTATGGAGCAGGCAAGAATTTTGCTTAGGAATTAAACCTAACGAATGACAATGATTATTCATAAGCTTTGTACCACTCTTCATAACCAATATATGTATGTGGAATGAGTTGGCAAGACTGTTTACATAGGTGGGTTTTTTGGGTCTGACTATAATGTATTCACATGGATTAATGCTATTTTGTGATGAATGGGATTGTAGATAAATGTTTTATTGTAAAAAAATTTTGTGTGCGCACAACAATCAGTAGCCCCTAATTGTAAAACTGGATGTCATTCTTCCCCCTCTGGATACAACATACAGTACTGTACTTAGTTTCTTGGGACTTACTGTATATGCTGGCATATAAGGTGATTTGGCGTATAAGACAACCCCCCATTTTTCATGTAAAAATGTAGGTTTAGAGGTACAGTAAACCCCCATATTCACAGTCTCACAATTCTTGGATTCACCTATTCGCGGATTTCTTTATGGAACATGTTTTCATTATTATGGAAAATTTGTTCATTCGTATTTTCCACTGAGAAATATTTGTTCATTTTTCATATTTTCACTGAGAAATATTAAAACTTACTAAAATAATTTACTATATTTGATAATTCGATTTTGCGATGGGGACAATTAAATAAACGCCTACTTTGTGATAAAACTAAAATTGTCTGTTAGGTACCAAGCGTAGTGCTACAAAAAATTTCAATGATAATTCGATTTTGCAATGGGGGCTAAAACTCTTATTCTAGTAATATTCAATCATGTACCTTCATTTTACAACAGATTGGAAGTCTCTGCGACAATATTTCGATTATGGTATTTTTGAGAAAAATACGCCCTTATCGGTAACTTTTATTCTTTCGTCATTTTGTCGTAATTTTTGCACTTTCTATATTAGCCGTTACATAAAGTTTTATATATGAAAATGTGCGCAATTTCATGTAAAATACAGCAAAATACAACCATGGTTGTAGCTTTTATCAGTTTGGAAATATTTTCATACAATAACTGCCAAAATTTCGTTCGGTCAACTTTGACTCAGCAAAATGGTCAAAAAATGAGAGAGCTAAAACTCTTACATTCTAGTAATATTCAATCACCTTCATTTTGCAACAAACTGGACAATATTTCGGTTTATGGTGAATTTCTGAAAAAAACTTTCTTTTCCTCGAACATCTCAGAAATTCTTTATCCTAATGTTTGCATCGTTTTCATTAGTTTAAACTTTTATATTGAAAAGAGAATTTGATAAAAGAAAATAGCTCATGGTTGTGCTTTTTCAGTTTTGAAATATTTACATAAGTACGATAATTGCCAAAATTTCAACTTTCGGTCAACTTTAACTCAGCCGAAATGGTAAAAAAGCGCAATTGTGAGCTGAAACTCTTGTTGTTCAATCGTTTACCTTCATTCTGCAATAAATTCAGATAACAATTTATGGTGAATTTTTGAAAAAAAACATTTTTGCGGTAACTTTTAACCATCTCAAATTCTTTTCGTCACGTTGTCTTAATATTTTCACCATTTTTATATTAGTCGTTCATAGTTTTTATATGAAAATGACGCAATTTTATGTACAATAGAAAATAATAGGCTTTTATCAGTTTGAAATATTTTTACATCATACCTTTTATTCAGTATGGATAAAAGATCAGCTAAAACACTTACAGTCTAGTAAATTATCAACTGCTATTTTTCAATTTAAGCTGCAATATTTGATTTAGGTGAATTTTTGAAAAAACAGTGTTCAAGCTGCTAATGACATTTTGTGATAATATTTTCTGTGTGTGCTTTGATCGGCAAAATCATCGCAATTTGTGTACAATGAAAAAACAAAATCGTTACCTGTAATTAAAATTGGAGAAAAAGTGTTTTATTTCAATATTTATATAATGATATTTTTTTCATTTCTGATGGTTGGGCAATGGCCAAAAAGAACATAATCTTAAAAACAGGCAGTCCCCAATTATCAGCGGGAGACGTTTTTGTTCTGAGGTTAATACCGATACGACAATATTTATAAAATATTTTAACGCAGACACAGGTAGCAGCCTAAATCAGGCAGAGAGACCAAATTATTTCCGATGAGCTTCTTTTCAGTTATCTCTTTTTATAGGGCTTAAAAAATTCAAAGCGCCGTATTTTTAGTTATCAGCACAGTCTGTTAGGCATGTATCGGCATCAACAACGAATGAGAAACAATTATAACAGAATGGATTTTCAAGTGTATTTTAACAAAATTGCCAATTTTTCGTCACTAGACAAATGACGCGACTGATATGTTTTTACATAAAACTACTCAGTATGGATAACTGAGCCCCCTAAATTTAAGCTGGGGAGCTGAAGCTGAAAACAATGAACTGACTATTTTTACGCAGCATGGATGAAACTCGACCTTAATTAAAATTGGAGAAAGTATTTTTAATCAGAAAAGATAAATTACAAGCAGTCCCCGATTATCGGGGGGTTCTGTTCTATGATGAAATCGAAAATCTGCGTTTCGGTGCTTTTTCAGCGATTTTGGGGCTTATCGGCGCCAATTTTTCGGTTATCAGCACCTCGGAATCGTCAATGATTTTTTTCAGCGATTTTCACATTGCCGATTTTCGTCACACAACTGTAAAACTGGATCCCGTTAAATGAGCCCCCATTAACGGGGACTGCCTATTAACTATTTTTATGCCAATAAAAGATCGCTCGCATTATGATGAAATCGGAACAGAATCTTGATTTTTTTCTTACAGGACAAACATGCCCCAAATGGCCAACGTCATCTATTAAGTTCCTTTAGCACTACCTGGTATGCAACTTATGCCTTGGAGGAAAAGTGGGGCTCAGCGGAAAAGTTTCTTTGTAAAAATCTATACATCAAACTATAACTGATATACGATCTGGTTTGTTTTATGATGTCAGCAAATGATTGAATTTTTTCCTAAAGCAATCAGAAAATCTTTGCAAGGCTTAGAAATAATAAAAAGATGTAATGAACATGGAATGTTTAAGGAAAATCGTTGATATTTTTTGAAATCATGAAAAATATAATAATTAGGTTTGGGAGTTTATTTATTTGTAAATTTGAAAATGTTTGAACTTTGTAAAAGTCATTTGCTGAAATTTTTTAGCTGTTGCGATTAAAAGCTAATTTTTATGGAGTGCAATTTTCAGATTTTCCAACCTACTTAAGTTGACATTTCTTATCATACCTAAGTAAGGAATAATGATGGAAAAAAAAATAAAGGTGGCATTAGAAAGCTGAATAAATTTCTTATAAATGGTCAAATGAAGGATATATGTAGTGTATGAATAAAATTGAGCAATTGTCGTTAGATTACGGACAATTTTTTTTTTTTTTTTTCTAAGAAAATATACGGCAACGATTATTATATAGAAACATTGATATTTTTACATTTTGCTGTTCAGCACGATAAAGTACAAAGAATGGCTTGAATGATATATAATACATGCACATTAAAGTTATTTACAGGTGCACAAACAGGGGTACAAAAAATTATCTCTGCATGCATAAATTCCAGCTGAACTACGACGTATACTGTATATATGCTGACATTTTTCTTAATTACTTGGTAATAAATAATGCTAGAAAAAAAGTGAAAACTGTGTTTTCTTGTAGGTCCAAGATCTGCCCATGCAATGGCGCAGTCCTCGTGTTCTTCGGATGACTTTATTTTTTTTTTTTTTTTTTTTTCCCCACAAAAATAACTTACTGATGACGCGGAAATCGCGTCATCGGGGCACTTACGGCAAAAATATATTGACGCGGTTTCATGTCATCGGATCACCAGAGGGTTAACGAAAATAATAGCTGAATTAATTTCACACCGAAACATATTTGTTATATTTCGACTTAAAACACTTCGTATAACGAAAAATAACCTTGCCCCATATAAATAAAGTATCTAGAGATTCATTTACACTAACTAGAAGCAAGAAAAGCACTCTGAGTTAAAATACAGCGAAATAAACTTAGCGCGTAATCGAATTCCACATCAAAACATTGATTGCTATGATCGCAATTTATAATAGAAAAGCAATATAAGAATATCTACAATATTATTGTATACAGTGAAGTAAATCATAACATGTTAAAAGATCCGTGGAAAAGATGCATATTCGTTATGTTGATGTTTGTATAATACGATATTAATACGTGAATATAGAGTACAGTATAATGTTGGCTAGGCTACCGTATATGTATACGATATACCATTGTTGCATTGAATTATCACAAGTACTGCATGAACCTCTAGAATTAGCTGATATTAATAATTACTATACCATGTATGTATAGCGTATACAGTACTTTATAGTGTAGGCTAGGCTACCATATTTGTACACATGGTACTGAATACACTAGTGTAGGCTAGGCTATATTCAAAGATAAGTTTTTTCCAACAAATGATGGATTTTTTTAACCTAACCCCATCATAAGTAGGATAATACCTGTATAAACATTTTTAGAATTTTTTTGTGTTTGAACTATCAAAATAGTTTAAAAACACTAGTGTTTTAGAAGGGTTTTAAGTATTCAGTAGATTTTAGCTATTTGCGGAGGGGGTGTGGTATGCATCCTCTGCGAACGGGGGATGCATACCACACCCCTCTGCAAATAGCTAAAATCTGTAAATACTTAAAACCCTCTAAAAACACTAGTGTTTTTAAAACTATTTTGATAGTTCAAACACAACAAAAATATGGGGGTTTACTGTACTGTATATACTTTTATATTTTTTAGGTTTTGCAAAAAAAAACATTAATTTCACTTGGGGTTTTTTCAAGTTTAGAGAACCAGAAAATTCTGGAAATTACCAAATTTTATGCTGTTGTCAACCAACTACACTCCTTGACAAGTGCGCATATGTCAGTAGGGGATAGATCATTCAGTGGACCTCTCTGCCAGGTATATACCAGGCAGGAGGAATGTAGTGGTGGACAATCTGAGTCGTCGAAGTCAGGTCATAGGGATAGTGTGGTCTCTGCACCAGGACATAGCAAACAGGTTCTTTCATCTGTTGGGAAGGCCCTCAATAGACTGTTTGCAACAAGGTTCAACAAGAAACTAAAGGTCTTCTGTTCTGTGGTTCCAGATCCCTTTGCAGTGGCAGAGGATGCCCTGCAGCACCCCTGGGACAATCTGGAACTTTATGCCTTCCCTCCATTTTATCTGATGTGTCGGGTTCTGAACAGGGTAATGGCCTCTCAGAATGACCCTAGTTGCTCCCATTTGGCCTCAGGTGGAATGGTTCCCCAATCTCTTAACCCTACTATCAGAAGCTCCGAGAGAGATTCCTCCCTGGCACAGCCTTCAGTGTCAACCACACTTTCAGAGGTACCGCCACTCAGTAGGGTTCCTACCTCTTCATGGCTGGAGACTATCCAACATCTCCGAGTGAGAAGCTTTTCTCACAGAACAGCATCGGAGATGTCTGGCTATCTCAGAAGATCTTCCTCACCCATGTGCCAGGGCAAGTAGGCCGTTTACTGTGGTTGGTGTCATCAGTGGGGTCTCTCTCCAGTCGGAACTTCTCTTCAGCAGGTAGCAGCTTCCATATTTTTCTCCGCAGAGAGAAACGACTTTCAGTGTCTTTCATCAACGGCTACAAAGCTGCCTTGAGTGCAGTTCTACGTATGAGGAATGTCGATCTTTCTTCCTCGTGGGAAATCTCAATGCCCTTCAAGAGCTTTGAGCAGTCTTCTCCAAAAGAACTTAGACCACCCAGTTGGGACCTGACTTTGGTACTGGGGCAGCTTCACCCGTGCTCCTGTTGGCCCTGCCCTCTTTGAAATGAGTTGGTGAGCTGCATGGCCCATCCTTTGATGTCAAACATACGAGGGGTTGGACATCTGTAGCCTTTGAATTTGTCTGAGAATTCATGGCTAAGACTCAAAACCCCGCTTTTCATGATGACAAATTTGAATCCTTTTCCATTCCAGCTCTTAATGACGCTGCTATCTGAAAAGGACTTGTTATCCCAGACCAGGGTGCTGAAGACTTTTCCTTAGCACTGGCTGGAACAAGAAAGGTGTCCAAGAATACGATCTCCTTTTGGCTTCGTGAAACTGTCAGACAAGGTTATAGTTCGACTTCATGCCCCAGTCATAACACAGTGCTTGCAAGAGCATTCAAAAGGAACTTGTCTGTTCAAGAGATTTTGAGACTGCAGCCTTTTTGTTTGAGTTTTGCTTATTCCCACATGAATATTAAAACTTTTGCTAAAGCAAGTCCCTCCTGTCTCCAGCAAGGGAGAGAGGATTTTTAGCAAACTATTGATAACTACGAAGGTTTGTTATCTACAGATATAGTTCTTTAGCTTCCTTCCACATTACATTGTACAAAGGCCCAGAAGTCTGGCTGTTAAATAATCACTTATTTACCATGCCAGAGGCTTTGGTTTCCTTCCATAGGCTTCTTTAAGCCAAGAAGAGTAACGAGGTGTGCTTAACCTCCAGATGGTTCCAGACTTACTTTCATCCCTCCAAAAGTGAGTTGATCCATAAGTTAAGACCCAGGTTTGTTTCACAAATGACAAATTTTTTAACCAGTTTGTATTTTTCATAGCTAACAAACCTGCAATCTTAACTTATATGGCCCACCTCTAGCCACCCCTCATTCAAGTTTCCTGGGTTCATGAAACTGAGACCTCATCGGAAAAAAGCGAAAAAGTTTTTCAATTCATATGTGATGGAGGTGACAGTTTTTGCCACCAAGTTCATTTTGTGTTTTTTTTTATCAGTTTCCAGCAACCATAGAAAGAAAAAAATTCCTTCCATAAGTTAAGACTGCAGGTTTGTTTGCTATGCAAAAATACAAATTTATTATAAAATTTGTATACATATGTCATGTGCAGTAATATATGAAGTTAAAGTGTCCTTATTTTATTCATTGTAGGTATGGATGATAATTTTGTTGTGATATTCTAAAAGTATATTGCAAATAAATCCAGTATCATAACTTTATCACAAAAACATATTATTTTTAATCAAAAAAAGTCATTTTGTCATGTAAAGCATGAAATTATAAAGTATGGGTAGTTGCAAAAGAATGTTTGATTGAAAATTTAATGAAAATTTTTTTTTTGAATTGCTCACAGAAAAAAAGGTGATAGAAGCATCATTGTCCATGGTTTTGTGATGCAATTTATGGAAATCAGCTAGTCTTTCAATCTAATCTAAGATTTTTGTGAGGATGTGGAGAAGACATCAGGAGCCCTTCAAACTGAATACTTTTTGAATGCTGTATAGAAACTTCTAGAATCTAAAATAGTGGCCACTGCAAAGATTTTTGTTCACTTTATATCTCATTTCTTTCCAGCTTGCATCCATGATATGGGATTCATTAATTAGATAAATCACAATCCATATGCAAGTAACTGGCATTTGAAAGACTGAGAAAAATCAGAAAAATAAGACAAACAGTACTTCCTTCTCCTGAGGCTCAGCATGCCTCCAATTTGCTGGACTTCACAGACATGATTGAATTGGACAAAGGTGATAAGGGTAAAGGTGGTACGGCAGGAAACTTCCATTCTTATCCCATATGGCATAACTAAAAGTGCATAACTGATTGTTTCAGGTTTATAATTCCATGAAGTTGAGAAATTTTTTGTATAAAAATATTTGAAATACTTTATTATCAAGGTCCACATTGTATAATGCTTCTTATAAAGAAATGAATCCAACACATCTGCTGCAGTTCATAAGAATACTTTGAAACTGGTGTTTTGACAAAAAAATCAGAAGCATTGTGATATTTTTACTATCTTGCTCTTTATTTATCAAGCATTACTCTATATACTTCATAAAAGTGTGCTTTTGCTATATATTTTGATAACCAGCATAAACTGTTTGAAAAATATTTTCAAAGTTTTTCAAGTTTGAATTTATTTCCCTCATGTGATGATTTATATAGTATACCATTGTTCCGTGCGTGTTAAGCACATGCAAGTGTCAATCATGGGTCATTTTTTTGTGGTTTAAAGAATGTCAAGTTAAGAGAATTGGTGCTCTGTTCCTTGTGATAAGTGTATGGAAAATGTAGTCATTATATTGCAAAACTGTAACAAAGAATGTGACAAAACTTTTGAGTATTTTTTAATATCTTGTTGTGACTGGCATTAATTCTTTAAATTTATATTTATGAAATTTGTTGCATGAAGGAAATCAATTTTAAGTATTAAAATTTAAGCTTACAAGTAAATTTCTAAACCTATGTTTATTTTTAGGAATCCAAATACACATAGAGAGAAGTTAAGCTTTAAAATTTGCACATTAATGGAATTTTTGAGGAATTAATGCCACAATCTCAACAAATATTAATCCAATTTTTGAGTTTTATTTTAGAACAAGAGACTTGCAACATTTGCATGGGTATGATACAACCTGGGATTAATATAAAATGAGTATTTAGCCTGTAGCAGGCTTTTGAGAATTGTCGCTGGTCTGTAGTGAATCACAAAATATTAAATATTTTGGCTGGATATATTCTAGTATTCTTTTCACTTTATACAGGCCTGGCAGTGAATGTAAATAAAATTAACTTGATTTGTTTATACAGTACATTACCAGATTATAAAATAATAGCTACAAGAAATAAAGTAAAATGCACAAAATGATTGAGGTAGACAATGCATTTCATCTCTGAATATGGTATACTGTACAGTGAACTGTACATTTCATACCCACAAAAGTTGCTTTGTTTGGTCTCTGGTGAAGTTGTTGGATTGGGTGTTACTAAATATGGTTCATCAGGAAGGAAAGAATTGGATAAATTATATTTTGCAGACATTTGCTGGTAAATTTCTATAATTTCCAAGTAAGCATTTTTTTTTAATTTGGGTATCTTATAAAGACAAATACAACAGTATGGCAGAATTGTTTGCTCAAATAAACACTAGCTAGTTTTATAATTGCATAATGTTAAATATTTATATTTGTTTATATGATTTAATGTACATTTCATAAAGTTGTAAATGGACATTAATTCTTTTGTCAAAAGGACAAATTGCTCTCTAACCTGTTGTCATATTAGGAAACACTGGGTGAAAAGTTTTGTGAAAATCCAAATGCATTTTTTCTGTACAAAATTTGTCTTGCATTTAATATGAAGTTGTGAAAACTACTGTTTTATTACATTTTTGTCAGCAATAAATGTTAATATTTTTTTGTTGTTTGAGGTTTACAAGTACTCAAAATTAATCTTATTATTTTGGAATGAAATAATAAATTACTCTAGAAAAAATTTCAGGTATAAAGCAGTTGTCATAAAATAATTTTTTTACCCCTTTTGTTTCACTGTGAACCCATTTAGTCATATATTTCCTTATTTCTGTAAAAGTTATTACCCATCCATACCTCAGAAAAATAAGACACTCAAGACTGAGAGACCTGTACTGAGCATGCCCAAACAGCTTCAGTCTGATGTTTGCTATTTCAGATAACTTGTGTGAATGTTGTTGCCCTTATCAGAACCTGTATCCTCAATTTTTAATGGTAAGTACAAGCCATGACCAGGTTCCTTATAATTTTATTGTAGTAACTAGAATGGTGAATTTCACACAGACATACAAGTGGGTTAAAGTCTGGTCACCCAATAGCAAAACATGGTAAGTAATGAAGATGGTGTACAGCTTATAAGGTACCCCTGAGCCAACTCAATAGCTTAGTGTACAGCAATTTTATATATATATACTATATAGCCTATCCTAACCAGTATTTTATAATCATTCAATGTAGATATTCATTGACTTGTTCAGTTTCGGAGATTTAGCTGCTAATAGTCGATTACATTAGGTCCACCCACTTACACTTACAAGATATTAAAGATAAGCTCATACTATAAAAAATAAAACTTTTTTTCCTTTTTAACATGAGGAAAATGTAGTCATTTTTCTAAAAAATATTTTGACAAAAAGGAGAAGTTTTAATATCTCATCGCAGGAAAATGTAGTTTTTCTTAATGTAACCTATAGTTTTCCTAAAAACATTTTGACAGCAAGGGAGAGAGGATGATTTTGACAGCAAGGGAGAGAGGATGATTTTGACAGCAAGGGAGAGAGGATGAGCTACCACACAGGAAAATGTTTTAATGTGTATATGCATACACATACTATATAATCTGGTAAGGGCATTATGATCGATGGTCATTAACGAAGTTCCTGGCTGAATTTCTCTTTAGAGGCAATTCTTTGAAGACATTTTTGTTCCTATTAATCCGAAGTACTGGATTCTACATTTATTTTGTACTTGCCCAGTTCTTTAGCTTCATAGAATTAATTGTGATCTTTTTTTCTGGGTTTCAGAACCATTTTTGTGAGACCTTTTGTTGGATGCAGTTTGTCTTTTCCATGTCAAGATGAGGTAGAGATTTGGAAACCCTCCATGACTCAAGATTTGGAATATAGGCAGTGTTTTTGCAGAATTAGAGGCCATAGTTTTATTCCCACTTGGTCACTGAACACTATGCATTGCTCTCCCTGGAACCAAATTGGTATGCAGAAGACCAAATGAGTCTGCCCTTCTTGATGTAGTCTCAGCCAGCATGGCAGATATACTAACCTGTTTGTCAGGAAGACGAAGTTCAAAATGGAGACTCTGCAAACAGTCTGAGCAGCAGTCAGGGACAATGACTTTATGCTGACTATAGACTTGAAGAATGCATACTTCCAAATGTTAAAATTCATCCTTCCTTCTGGAAGTTTAATTTACATTTCAGTCTAGGGAAAAATGTTTCACATTCAAGGTGCTTTGCTTTGGTCTGACATCTTGGTGTTAACAAGTGTGTTCATTTGGGTGAAACTTGGGCTCATTCTCAGGGGATCAAACATTTTTCTGAGGTACCTCAACGACTTGGCTGGTCTTATGCGGGTTCCAGGCAAAAGCTGATTCAGGATATTACATTTTTGCTTCAGTTTGCCACAGTTAAGGCATTGTGGTAAATTTGGAAAAGTGAAATTAATCCTCAATCAGAGGATTCTGTACCTGGAATGGTGAAAAACTCAGCAGCATAAGAGTTTTCTGTCGGAGCAGAAGATCAACAAGTTCAGGACAGTAGCTCTTGCCTTTTTTTTGTAACAAACACAACCAGCGAAACCGTGGCAGCTTGTTCTGGGCCTGTTGGCATCTCTGGAAAAATTGGTTCCTCATGGCCGTCTATTTCGGTTACAATTCAGACTGTTGAATCTACTCAAGTGAACCAGCTATCCTCAAGTAACCTATGAACTATTCCTGGAAACATGCAGGGGATAGTAATTTTCTCCCATTCTTAGAAAATTGATACACAGATAGTGTGTCCTTTCAGAATGGAATATAAAGGTTAGGACAACGGCCAAGCACTGGGATCTATAAGAGCATTCAGTACTGAAAGGGAACTGGAGAGTAAAATAGTTTTAAGGGTGTCACAGGAGAAAAACCCCACAGTTGCACTAAGAACCAATTGTTATGAGAGGGTGAAAAGTAAGATGGAAGAAGATACATGATCCTAACGTATTTTATAATCAGGAATGATATTCATTTACTTGCTAGGGGCCAAAGGGACGCTGCAAAGAACAAAGTAGTGCGTGCGGGGCCAATGGCCAGAAACTCCAACATGAACAACCCTCAAGACTGTCCTAGTCTCCTTTCAATGCACCTGTAAACCGAAGCATTTTTGGATGGGGAGAATCAGTGAAGTACTATGGTCCCTGTCGTCTTGTCACTATGCTATAACCTCTATGATCTACGCACTAGGAGAGGTGGCAGTTGCGTGGAGCTGATGACGATGCCCCAACATCACAAAAGTGAGTGCAGGAATCTGTTCATGCAAAAATGAGCTCTTGAGACGACAGGTGGCTAAAGCCAATTTGCCAAAGCTGATATGTTTGTTCTTGCCAGGACAGGAATTAGTGCTAATACTGCCCTGAGTTTGCCATGCTATGAGCATACCAAAGTACTTGTCAGCCACTTGGGCATGGGATCCACCTCTTATCCCTTTGCCTGACCTGACAAAAGGAAGTAGTGGGCCCCATCCTGGAGCAGAAGAATCAGAGGATTCCAGGAACAATCAGTTGACTGAAACAACAGCTGGTATATATTTAACACTGGTAGCAGAAAAAGAGTTGATGTAATTCCTAGAGTTCTGAGGGACACGAACATTTGAAAGTATCCACTCAGAATTATCTAAAAAGAAATAATTTGGACAATTTCTCAAAGAAATAATGCTCTACAATTGACCACTGTACAGCACATGCCATTCCATCTAAAAGAGTATGTAGCACATACCATATTTTACTATATATTGTGGATTTTATTACACACATGTTAGAGTTCAAATTCTCTTTCCCACCCCAGTTGCCCTCCCAACTGATGGAGAGAAACGACTGTAAAAGTACCTTGGAAACTTTAACACCATGACTTCTAGTGCCCTTACAACTGTCATTTCTCTGAACTCTGCTGGGAAAGACCTTGGAGAATCTGATAGGCAAGATACAAACAGTGGGGAGATGGGATGGTGGTGGTCTTGTAGAGATCATGGCATTTACCCCAGAGGCATGATGTGTTCAGGAATCTGTTCCCTGTGCCTTGCCGAAGGCATGTCAAGCAACCCTTTAATTATGGTAGCCAAATAATGAGTCATCTACATAGTAACCCCCCCCCCCAATTCCCTTCCCCTTCTTACCTAGCTGTAGCTGGAGGAGGATGGAAGGGCCAGGAAATTTTTCCATCACTCCCAGTAGGGAAGCTACAGGGATACTGGTCAGGGTTTAGGGAGGTAAGTTTCCTCCCAACCCAGTAATGCAAAGGTCTAGCCTCACCCATGGATTTGGCATCAGATCACATCAATGCCACTAAGGGTTTTAATAATACATTGGGTGGTGGATTAGAAAGATGGAGTAACTTTAAAGTCTCAAACGGAAAACATGAGGAAATGCTTTTCTTGTCAAAAAAGGGAAAATAACATTAAATGTTCAAAGCAATGATGATAAAAAGGAAAATCTTCAAACTTCCCACTAGCAAGAGAACCAATAGGATAGAGATGCCATTGCTGTTGGAGAAAAACCATCGTCTACACCAGACTACCAAAGAAATCCGTCCACATTTATAAGGGTTTCAGCTTTTTTGCTGATTGACAGAAACACACTGACCTGCAGATTAGATCATTAGCCTGATCCAGAACACCACAAGCAGAGGCAACTACAGCAGTCTCAACAAGTGCTTTTGCCTCCTGAGTTGAGAAATAAAGAACATCATAAAGCAGGATGGTTCATCAGCTAACAGTTACCCGATGGTAGGCCCAGAAGCACCACCCACCTTTTTGGCCCAGGTAAGCTAGAAAACTGACGGTACAGCGAGTGGGTTTAATGTAAAGACCATCAGGTTTGTATGTTAAACCTTGCAAATTATTTTTAAAATTTGTCATTTGTTCCTATATGTAAATACAAAGGGGTTTCTTACACATGAGAACTTGCTCTTGGAGGACAACTAGTACAATTTCTGAACTGAATGGTAGTTTCACTCACCACCTAACTCTTCTCCAAAGGAAGGACTTCTTTTGAACTCTGATCTCTTGAACAGAAGATACAAATCGTCAGACTTCTCTACATCTCCAATTAAAGGAATGTAAAATCCTTGATTCACCAACCACAATGAACCCCTCAGGAGACTATGCAAAGTCCTAAAAATAACCAACTGGTTTGGGATCAGTCCCTCTCCCCTGGCTAGAGAGAAAAAAGATTACCATCTACTAATCCAAATAGAGCTCCATTAGAAATGGAGGGCTCGGTCATCTAGGTCTGCATGCACATCAGTCCAGCATGTGATGACTTTTCACTGTCTACTCTGCCCACTGGAATTTTTCTTTAATACAGAAGAAAGGGAACAGTCCCATTAATATCTTACAGCAATTAAACATTCAAGGTGAGATGCATTTTCTATCCCTGAAGAGCTAATTAAACTACAAGTCTTTGTCTTTCATCCACCATAGGATCCAACAAAATAAGTCCAAGGACCTATGGGCAATGTCCCTATTCTGAAAGGAGATGAATTTATGACTGCACGATTTTAGATTCCAAGAAAGTTCTGACACAACAAATAAAACTGAAATGAAACGCACAGATGTCCACCTTGAATCGGGACACTAATTTGATCATCTCATTAGTCAGAGAAATGACAATTTGAAATTTTTGGCAAATTTGAAGGAAATTCTAAACAAGTCATTGACATTGGGTTGAAATCAGTCTTTAAGACAGGCAACCATAGAAATCATATTGTCATTAACAGCAGGCCACCCCATTCTCTTCCCAAACCTTCATAAGTAATGTCGATGGTCCATTTACGGACATGCCATCCTGCGACAACTTCCACACCCTGCAGTTACGGCTGTGTGTCTTCATACAACTGTACATCTGTGCTGTCACATCCATTTGTGCAAACTTGTTTCTCTCCTAGGAGAGCCAGAACGTGAGAGATGACAAGACACTATGGTCGAGGCTGAATGGTTTTGGAGTCAGCCTGAAAAGACACACAGGATCTGTCTTCATTTGGTTTGTAATAAGGACAGAAACATTGTAGCTGGAACGATGGTCAGAGGGCCTTCCAGGAGAAAGTGAACAGGGAGGAGTTCTGGAATGACAGAGACTAAGGTCACGGAAACAAGCCGACATGGACAACACTACTAGGGCTGGAAACGCATCTGAGGTTCTGCATCAAAGTTGAAACTATCACTCCAACTCTCTAGTTACTTGAATAAAGAAAACAGAATATACAAAAAAACAAACACCAAGGAGATAGGTGTTGGATTTGTGTAAATAAAAAAAAAAGTAAGTAAAATGATATACAGTACTGTATAAGGAGAGAGGCTCCAAAACTTATGCAGGCTAAAACGAGTCAATATGGCTATGTAGCAAGAATAAGTGAATATATTATTAGTAAGACACATGTTGAAATGTTTCAATATATCCAATATATGCAAAGTATAAACAAAAAATATAAAATATATTATAAAAACAAATATATTCAAACACAGAAGAGATAGTCGAACAGCAGGACAGAGAAATAAACGTAACGTCTACTTTTTACCAGACAGTTCCAAAGAAAAAAAAAAAAAAGTATACCTGTTCATTTATCACCAGACCAGTGAGCTGATTAACAGCTCCCCTTCTGCTGGTCCAAAGATTAGACTTATTTTACGTGGCTAAACTAACCAGTTGGTTAGCTTTTATGCAACGGATTTTATTTATAAAATTGTTTTGGAACAAACCCACCACATTACAGTATAGCTCCAGAAATTAATTTCTATCACAAGAAATCAAATTGAACACTCTAACTTCTTCATTCAGGACATGTAGGAGACTCGAAATTCAGTGGACCAGTTAAGTACTAGTCCACTGCTCTACCAACTCAGTGTACAAAGAGCTATGAGCTACATTTTCAATGTACACCGACTTGGTGGGCGGACTTGTCACATACCATCAATAACTGTTACAGTAATAAACCTTGCAAATGTTTAATGGCCGAATTTCCAGCTCACTAAGTTCAAATCCCCACATGTAAAGACCAAGGGTTTGTATTCATGTAGGAACTAACCATCTATGACAATACAACTAGACAATTTGACACTGCCCAGTGCAACCACCCAACTCAACCGGAAAGACTTCTTTTTCAAGATCCCTCTCTTAAGTCTCAGCAACAACAAATTAGTCTGCTCTTCTTGTACCTCTCCACCTTCTGCTTCTACTTCTACTACAACTACTACTTTCTCCAACCACAAGGTAAACCCCTCTGATTATGCAAGAGTCCTGTCTAAATAGGATATGCCCATATCTGCCCTGCCAGAGGCTAAACAGTACCCTGCAGGGGACCAAGAGCCTCCATCAGAAATAAAAGGGTTGCACAAAATCTGAAGAACTAGCAAGAGTTTTTATGGGACTTTCCCTTCTACTACTGTACAACTGGCATTTTCTTTAATCTGAAGAAGTAAACTCAAATTAATGACTTGGGCAATGTTCAAAAATTCAAAGTGTATTTTCCCAGTTTTATTGCCTGAATGATAATTGAATATTTCTGGTCTTATGTCTTTCATCTTCCTTACCTTAACAACAAACATAAATTAAGCACCTTGTATCATAAAACATTCTGAAAACAGTTCCCATTTATGACTGTTAAGTGAATTTTGCCTTTAGCCAAAACTGCAGACAAATAAAACTAGAAAAATGGCCTTACAAGGCTTTTCTCCTTGAGATCACACCACCTTTAAAGCTGTCAAAATTCCCCTTTACTGCTCAAACAGCATTTCTATTTACAATATTAAGATATCTGTTGGTTGAAATTCTAAACACACAAGACAGGAAACCAGACACCTATAAATACAATAATTATGTACATTAACCTAATGAGTAAACAATTTTTGGTCACAAGTTTAGAATGCTGTAATAATTAATGTCTCTTGGTAATGAGTGTTAGCCTCTTTAGCATCAGCAATGCCACCTGCAGTTATAGCAAATGAATAGCTTCCCTTTCTGGACAGTTCTGGACTGTCATATATTTGGGCAATTCTTGTTTCTCCTCGTCCTTTATGAGTCCTCGAGTGGTGGAAGCATGGGCCAATGGTGTCCACCAATAGGTTTCTTTGGGTCAGCCTGAAAAGACATTGTTGCACCAGGATCTCTGTCATTTGGTTTGTAATAAATACAGAAACATTGTATTCCTCACTTATTTTCTGAGTCTTGATAAATACTGTGCTAGTCTCTTTTGCTGCCTATCTGGTATCTCTCAAGCTGACCACTAAAATCCTCCCAAGAAACAATGCCATAATGGTTCTACTACAGCTTGTTTGATGAGGACTCATGTTCTTCATGAAACTGTGCAAATCTGACATGATCAAGAATTTCAAACTGGTGCTCAGAAGTCCTTTTCACGGTGTTACAAAACATTATCTAACACTGCATCTTGATCCAAAAGGAACAAGCGGCTCAGCAATAGTGAAAGCCACCAGCGTTCTGGTCTAAAAAGTGTTCTCTTCAATGAAGATGACCTGAAGCATAATTCATAAAATGACTTTGTTACATAATTATTCCAAAAGAATAGTATACACACCAATATACCCTCAAAATTATGCTTATTGTATGTATCTTAACATTAATAAAAATTAACTGCACTGAAAAACAAAGCAAATGGACAAAATCTTAAGAAAATACTGTAATTTAAATATACTGGCAATTCTATTACTGTACTCAGTAATTTTACAACATTTATGTACTTTTTATCCCAGAGACAGTTCACTTTTGGAAAAAAAAAAAAAGAATGGCAAACAGTTTCCTGTTCTTTTATCTGTGGATCCTTAGTTTCAGCAGTTTACTGGCCTCTGTGTAGTCTGCAAGACTGGGAAACTCAAAGTTATCTGAGTGGGAAGCATTCATCCTCTTTTATGGAAAAGTTTTATTTATAAAATATTAAATTTGTTTTGCAACAAACCCATTCAGGAAAATTTGTTCCAATTGCAATTCAAGTGACAAAGGATCAAGCTGTTGGAACACCCTAAAACTTGATGATTGGGAGCATGTAGGATTCAGAAATTCAGCTGGACAAGTTCAAGGCCAAGCCGTCTGCTAATTAGCATAGTGTGCCTTTGTCATGTCTACATATCCCCAGAACTGTGTCTTCTTGGAAAGGACTTGTCACATACCAACCATGGAAGATGGCTGTATATAAACCCAGAATGTCTACAAAAGGGAAAGAATGATGAGTCCACTAAGTTCAAAACCTCATCTAAGAAAGCACCATCTGGTCCTGCTGGTACTCCTCCCAGTTCTAGGGTGCATATGGATCTAACCATCTAGGAGTCATTTCCTTTGATACAAATTCACAAACACCTCCTCCACTGCCTCAAATGCCAACTTTTAAACAAAGTTGACATCAAGATTTTGTTTACAAAGTAAATTAGGATGCCTCTGATCTTGTAGAGTATCCATTACCAGATTTGATTTGCCTGATAACATTATCATATATTCAAGACAAACTGATCCAGTAAGAAATCATATTCGACAAAACTTGGTGTGGTATAAAGGGAGTTGGTGAGTGGACACAAGACATGACATCCTTTGGTCTCTGAAGATAAAATATTGCCTACATAACTAGGAATGGTAGAATAGTTTTTATGGGGTGAGGGGTGGGGCAGCTCTAGAGGCTGCCTAGAATATTCCCTATCCCTACCCAAGATCCAGGGGTGGGGTTCAAAACCTCCATTTCTATCATCCCAAATGTTGACAGAACTCATGAGGATGATAAAGATCTTTAGTACACAAGTCCCCTACAATTTGTATCAAATAGTTGCTGAGAATCATAAAAATCCTGTTCCTAAATCTTGTCTTAGACAGCCTTCACTACAAACTTCAAATACTGGAAAACTAAGTCTGCATAATAAGATAAAAACAGTCTCAGACTGCTAAACTAAAACCAGATCTTCAGGGCTACCAAAACAAAGCTACTTCACTGCAAATGTGGAGAAATATCAGGCAGTAAGCAATGAGATCTAAATATAAGCCTTAAGTCAATTGATGTTCAGTCAAAACCATTTCAGATTTTGAACTGAGGTCTGCTGAGATGTTCTGTTCAGGGGGCTGAGGTTGATAATGGAGCACTATCCTTGATGCCTTTAAACCAGACACCTGGCTGTAAAACCCAGTTGAAAACTGACAAACAACTCTAATGTCATCTTATACACAATTCTGGTCTGTTTGTGTCACATGCCCAAAACTTTTCTTTTCTGAGGAAAAGCCTACTGGTAGCATGCCTGGGGCCTTGCCAATAAGAAGAATAGCTTAAAGCCCTACCTTGAAGACATTTCTTAGACAACTTCACAGCTCTACTGTAGGATATGGGGTTACTGTTTAAATTCTAAAAAAGTCTTCATTTTGGGACTGGGTTTGCTAGGCTTAGTTAACTGAATCAAAGCAGTCTACCTTTTAAGACCCTGTGGTCAATTAATAATGGAGCATGATTGTTGTCTTTCTTTGAACAACAATCTATTTTGAAATTAAGATTTACCAAAACTTTCTCCATAGATGATGATCATGTGAATTCATTAGTAAGATTTGCTTGCCTGCTTGCTATCTGAACAAATGCTAGACACAATCATCTTTTACATAGTTTAGGGCCAAGAGGGTCTAAGCCCACAAATTTATCTTGATTTTGGGGTTTATGGGGAAACTGACCTGCTTCTTTTTTACTTGTGAGGCAATAAATCTATCTTCAAATAAATTTTGCTTGTTCTTAGTTAGATGATGGTTCTTCTTTATATCTATGTTGCAGGATGCTGTGGGATTTGTACCTATTATCCCTGTTTCTAACAAAGAAAGGGCATTGTGTCATGTTTCATTACTTTAACTTAAGAGTTATCTACACCAATTCTCATTCCAAGATAATAAAAATGGGTCAAGGTTAGAGTCTGCCTAAATTTAGTTTTTCTATTAGCCTTAGTTATCTCAAAAAGTGTTTATATTACTTCTATTTCTCTATTTTTCATGTGTCTGAAAGAACCCAAAGAAAGAATCAAGGATGCACCAGAGGCTGAGGATTCATATTCATAATATGAAAAATATAAAATTAATTCAGGATGTATTCCCTCTATCTAGGAGATGCCCTAAAAGGGGAAGAGCAATACTGCCTCCTTTAAAAAGGTACCTACCCTTGGAGAACACCTGATAATACACCTTACCCTCAGTGCCTTTAATTTCATTAGTCTGTAGAAATCAGATCCAGCACTGAGGGCAAGGTTTAACAGAAAGTTTCCCTTGCTAGGCCACATCAGATAATCCACTTTTGATAGAAGGAAAGGAAACTCAAGTTGTCACTAAGTGTAAAAAAAGGGCCTGACTGCAACTGGTTAGATCAGCAATTGAGGTACAGTACATGGCTCTGATGTCTATCTTCATCACTATAACGGTACATTACTTGTCAGTTACCATTCTCCAAGGCCACCCCAACAGCAACGGATCAAGGATCTGGGGGGTTTCTTAACCAGTTGATTATATAAAAACAATGGAAGGTGACAGAAGCCTTTTAACTGAAGCTACACATCAGAGACAAAAACAAGGATGTTCTACCACTCTATGTGACTTAAGATGACTATTAGAGGAAACCCCTAAGGCCGTGCAAATGCTAACTTCATGGCACTCGTATAGAGCAACTCTTGAAACTCATTTGCATCATTCCAAAGCTCAACCTGTTTGCTCCCACAGACTAACTATTCTGTGATGAAAGTATTTTTCCCAAGACCATAACCCATATCCATCCACAAAGAGAGCTAGGTGATCCAAAACCAGGCTTCCCAGTGAGAATGAGGTGAATTTCTATATATTCTCTAGCTGTCCCAAAAGGGAATTTCAGATTCAAGAGTGAATTCCTGGAACTTCCAGATGAAGAGCAGATGATATGACCACTTGCAGGAAGTGGCCAGTTTGTGCGTATATTAAAAACATACTTTCTATGATCTTACAACATACCAATCCAGGTAATACCTATTTTCTTGTGGTATCTTTTGTGAATGAAATGAGATGTACAACTGATTCCCTCCAAAAGTCATGTCCAAGAATCACTGCTGCTCTAACAAAGTTTAACCCTTAATGGACGGATCCCCTCAATAGAGGATCTAAAACAGGTTTTGGCTGGTGGACAGATCCCTTCTGAGGAATATTAATATTACGCACCAGTAACTGACTTGCTGTTAACAAGTGAAAAAAGCCTCATTTTCTACAGGCATAGTGAAAACGCTAATACTAACTGAAAAACTTGAGTTCTATATTTTACAGAATGATGCCTGATAAAGAATGGGTCAAAGAGAAGGAAGAGTGAAAACTAGAATTAGCATCCTATGTCATAAAGTCTATGAAGAAAAAATTCTAACCACAAAGAGAATTTGAGACATGGCCAGAAATGGGGAGGATTCGATACATTTAGATCAGTACACCATGATGTGACATGGAAAGATGATCAATAAACAGGGAATTTTGATCCCCAGATCACTATGTCAGCCCCTGTCAAAAATCTTTCATAGGTCATGAGTCAATAAAAACCTAAAAAAGGCTTTATGTATGAAATCTGGCTCTATATACTTCCCTCTAAGAATAAATTATGTATGAAATCTGGCTCTAAATACTTCCCCTCTAAGAATAAATTATAAAAGTTTAACTCAAAACGCAAAATGAAAAATACAAACCTTTCCACCTGTGTATGTTCCAGCTTCATTGGGTAACTGAGCAGTAACACAGAGTGTGTGAGATAACTGTGTCTTGCCTGTTCGGAATTCCCCAAAGACTTCAGTAATGGCCATGCTTTCTATTCCCCCTCCAAGGAGAGTGTCCAATTCAGCTGATCCAGTGCTTACCTTGAAAATGTGTCGCCGGCGTTCAGAAACCACAAGAGCTGTTACAAAACCATCTCCACCACCCAATTTTGCTGAAACCTGAAAGACACACCAAGAATTATACAAAGACTCAACTTCAATTATTTAATCAATTATATTCCATCGCAAAAACAGTATCGTAAATAACGAGGGTGATAATGACACCTGATCTTTCACTTGATAAGAACTATCTCAACACCAGTAGCATTCTTATTTTTATAACCTATGTGCATAACTTTGCATTTATTAGGTTGAATGGCATCTACCATTTTATGGACCATTTGCAACCACTTTATCATTATATAATTATAAGCTCTGATAGAGGTTAATCATTTTCTGACAGATTTCAGAAATAGTAAAAATCCAGCTATCTGATTTATAGATGTCTCAGAAGAAGACACGTTATTTCGGACTCACCATATTCTGAAGACTGGCCATTTAGATTGGTAGAGCTTTGAAGAACACATTCACCTGCACCTTGCAACTGCCTCTGCAGCCTGTCGTAAAAAGCCTTTTGCTCTGACGAGGCACCTGACTGTCTGAAGCCTGTCAGTGCCAGAGCAGACAACCCTTGGTGGAATCTGAGGAAGTGGGGTTGTCTGAGAAGAGACCTCCTTTGTGGAAGTAGTCTCAGATAGTCCACGAGAAGCCGAATCAGATCTGGGAAACACTCATTTTTAAGTCAAAATGGAGCAACTAGAGTCATGGAGGTGCCTCGATGCGTCAACAACTTGTTGATTCACTCCCTTATCATCCTGAAAGGAGGGAAGATGTGCACATCTAAGCCTGTCCAGTCCAGGAAAATTGCATCTGTGGCCCAAGCTTGAGGGTCTGGGTCTGAAGAGCAAAAGAGTGGAAGTCTGTGATTCCTCAACGTTGCAAAGAGATAGACGGTGGGCCTGCCCCATAGTCTCCACAGATCATCGCAGACTAACAGGTCAAAAGTCCATTCGGTTGGAAGGACCTGTTTGAGGAGACTTAGTTCGTCTGCAAGAACATTCATTCTTCCTTGAATGAACTGGGTGGTGAGTGACTTCATTCTAATCTGCCCACAGAAGGAGATCCCTAGCCATCTTGTAAAGAGAGAAGGAGTGAGTGCCTCCTTGTTTGCGGATGTAAAGAGTGCAGTGGTATTGTCTGTGTGCACTACTATCTTCTTGCCGCAGACTAGGTCCGAGAAAGCTTGAAGGGCCAGGTGAACAGCTCTCAACTCCTTTACATTGATGTGAGATTCCCACTGCAAAGCTGTCCACGTTCCGGAGACTTCCCGACCATCCAGGAGAGCACCCCATCCTAGGTCAGACGTGTCTGAATAAAACTGGAGGTCTGGGTTCACTGGAGGAAGAGACTTCCCCTCCTGAAGTCTTTCTTCACAAGACCATCACTGGAGATCCACTTTTATTTCCAATGTTATCAGGAAGATGAAAGAGTCTGGTTGAGTTTTCCTGCACCAGTTCGCTTTCAGGAAAAACAGAAGGGGTCTCATGTGTAGCCTGCCTAGTTTCACAAATTGTTCTACCAAAGCAAGGGTCCCTAGGAGACTCATCCACTGCACTGCCAAGCAGGACAGAAGGGCCATATACCGACAGACAGCCTGTAGACAGTTGTCGACTCTCTTGGGCAACAGAAAAGCCTGAAAGTCTGTGAATTCAGGATCATCCTCAAATAGGGAATCTCCTGAGATGGTGTCATAAGGGATTTCTTCTCATTTATGATAATTCCTAACTCCTGCATCAGGCGAAGAATTCTTCTCAAGTCCTCGGTGCACTTCTCCAATGGACAGCGGAGAAGCCTGTCGTCAGGTACAAGTTGATGTTAATTTCCAGCAGGTGAAGCCAGTTCCCTAGAGGAGAGAGGACTAATGTGAATATTTGTGGTGCCGTCAACAAGCCAAAGCACAGAGCCTGAAACTGTAGTGCTCTGCCCTGAAATACAAAGCAAAGACATTTCCAGATGAATATGGACACGAAAATATACATCTTGCATATCCAGGATGACCATCCAGTCCCCCTGCTGCACTGAAGACATGACTGAGTGTATTGTCTCCATGTGGAACTTCGTCTTCAGGACAAAAGTATTCACAGTGCGGACGTCCAAAATGGGCCTCCAGCCCCGAGGTCTTCACAACCATGATAAGGCCATTGTAAAAACCTTCTGAGTAGCAATCGAGTACTTCTTCCACCACTCCCTTGATGATCAGGGACTCAACTCCTGAGCAAGAGCCAAAAATCTCATGGAACCTTCTGAAAACACTGTCAAGGCAATCGGCGATGTTATTAAAGGAGGAGCTTTGTTGAAAAGAGTGGCATAGCCCTCCTTGAGTACCTGGACTACCCACGGCTCTGCGCCTCTGTGTGCCCATTCCTTCCAAAAAAGTAGAAGTCTGGCTCCTACTTGGGCATGGAGGACTAAATTCTTATTTCTTGGGGTTGGGCTTGAACGAAGACTTTTTGATGGACTTCGTCTGAGGTCACAAGTTAGTTCTAGGTCTAGGCTGGGTTTTAGGTTATCCCCAAGAAAGGGCTGGGGCTGTAAGGGGGAGAAGATCTCTGAAGGAGCCGGTTACTGGAGCCAACAGGTCAGTCATAGAAAGAGTCTGAGCCTTAACTCTTACTTGAGGAAAAAGATGAGCCTTATCCAAAGGAGCAAAAAGTAGAGCTGACTTCTGCATTGGCGAGTTCTGCAGAGACGTTTGTTGCCACCCTATTGGCACACAAAAGTACCCCTAGCCAATCAGAAGAAAAGCCCTCAGTGAGATCTGGGCAGTCATCGACCCTTCTTGCAAGAGCCCCAACAGCCCAACTGAGAAAACTAAATATTTCTAGAACTTTAAAAATACTCTTGATAAGATGATCCAGTTCCAGGGATGAAAACCTTACTTTGGACATAGAAAAGGCAGCTCTAAGAGCTGAGTCTACCAGGCTGGAGAAGTCCCCTTGGGAGGAAGCAGAAACTCCCAAGAAGGAGCTTCCCCAGTGGCATAGAATGTGTACCTCATCTTCATTAACTTGCTGGGCAGAGAAGCAAATGTTGCTTTGCCCTACTCCCTCTTAGAGGCCAGCCAATCATGTACCTCTCGTAGAGCCTTCCTCAAGGAAGAGGAAAGAACTAACTTGGGCAGCTTGGTACCTTCAGAAGAAGGCTGTTTCTTTCTGAGGAAGGTAAAAGCTGGAGAAGATGGAGCAGCTGGAACAATGGAGTCTGGGAAGCTCTCAAGGAGAAATTTCAAAAGAGATGAATACGTAAGCAGAAGGGACTGTATCCTGAACAACTTCTTCCCCCTCTGAAGATATCAGAGACAAAGACTTGTCTTTGGTCTCGGGAACTGACAAAGTTTTCTTCAAAAGCCCCATAAGTTCTGACAACTGGTGCTGAAGGGGGGCTAATGAGTGATCCTCTTGAATTGATGTTGACGGAGAATGAGAGGGAGGCGCTGGGCGTCCAGAAGCTACTGATGGGCCCTCGGCTGTTGGTGCCGGAAGCTTGGGAGCTGGTGTCGAGCAGTCAAAAGCAGAAGTCTGGTGCGAGAATGCGGGCGCCAGGAGCTCAGAAGAAGTTGGGCAATATGGGTGCTTATAGCACTCGGGACTGTCTCCTATCGACTGACGAGGGTGAGCGGGAGAAACAGACTGATCCTGATAGCTGCAGGAAGGTTGTGGGGAAGGTTATACCTTAGGCCAGACCACTCTGATTAACAGCTCTCCTAGGGCTGGCAGATTAGGCTTATTTTACGTGGCTAAGAAACCTCTTTGCTGCCAGAGGAGACACATCACCAAGCTCCACGTCTCTAGAGCAGGTGCAACGAAGATGAGAAGCAATACAGGAGCTTCCTGCTCGGACTGGATGCCTCCGAATCCGAAGAAAGCTGATGCATAGAAAATCCTTTACAAAGGTGTTTAATCGAAGCCTGGGAATGAACGACAGGCTCAATGGAGGGGGCGACTGCCCATGGGCAAACCCCGCCAGCCTCCCTTGGACCTCCAGTATGTCTTCTCTCTGGTGCTGGGGAGAGGGACAGGGACCTTCATCTAGGAGCACTGGTGGGACAGACAGCCACCTCCTCAACATGCACAACACTGTCACTTTTCACTCCATTGTCACTGATCACATTTTTCTCCATAAGAGATTTAACAGCACTTTCCATCTCCATAACGGTATTAGATATTACAAGTACTCCAAACTTCTAATCAAACCTTGATTCGAGGCTGGCAATAGCGCAGAGAGAAGAATCATGGGAACCTGGATCAGGAGTTAGTGGTAAAGTAGGAGGACTTAGGATGGGAGAAAACGGACAAATTGGATAAGTAACAGGCCTATCTTTCACTATACTAGGAAAAGCAACAGATTCTGTACTAGCCCTATTCTCAGCCCTAAGGGCTGCCTTCCTCTTTCTATCTCTCTCAAGTTTCTCTTAGTGAGATTTTAAGGTCTTCCATTTTTTCTCCTCCCAATCTTGACACTCTAAGCAAGTACTATCCATACTACACTCTTGTCCCCTCCATTTAGTGCATTTAGTAACAGAATCGTAAGAAAACTTAGTCTAGTTTTACAACCCTCTGAGCAAAAGCGAACACTAGATGAACTAGAATCCAAAATGTTAACTGAGGAAAATCCTACCATTAACTAAAAAATAATCCCATAATAATAGAAAACCACAACAACAAATTGTGAATACTTCACCAAGATTAGGCAAAGAAAACATCCAAAATAGCGATGAAATTAGCTGTGAAAAACTATCAATGTTGATCAGAAGCCAGCAGGAAACGAATTGAGCTCTCTGCTAAGTTGTTTCCCTGAGTCCTGGATAGTGGGCGGGACCTTATCCCCTACACACAAACAATAGAAGTGCCGCTGTGTGAATTTTAAATTTTTAAACTGCCAAGGTTGAACCAATAGGTTAGGGAACCATATAAAAATATCTTTTATTTCATTTATGCCTTAGACTTTAGTCAGGGTGCAATAAGTTTGCTTCATCTATTTAAATTTTTGGTTCTCTAGGCTGAAGTTAATTCATTTACAACTTTCTTTTTTGCTAAAAGGGGTCCTCATTAAGGATAGTGTTTTTTGTTACTAACTTACATTGCCTTTGGGATATACAGAACTGGACACGAACTTTTGTTCCCCTCTGGTAAGCAAAAATCATCTTTGTCCAGTGACAAATGTTTTTGTAGTTTCTGAGATTCTTCTTAATTTGACACTAATTTCTCAGAACCCAAAGATGAATAATTTTAATGCATCATTTTTTTATGTTGCATCACTGGTCTTTGGGAAAAAAAAAGTATATCTTAGTTTGACCACTTTTAAATGTTGGATTAGATTTATTTTACGTGGCTAAGAACCAATTGGCAAAGCAACGGGAATATCTATGTTTGGGAGAGGCAACCAGTTACAGTGAGATTCTGCAGAGTTTAGCTGAGAATGGAATTTCAGCCCAACAAAGAACTGTATATTTAACCAGTTACTGCAGTTGTAGCAAGAGCAGATACAGCTGGTTTATTGAGAGAAGCAGCAGGAATTACAGCATTTGTAGAGTACTGTACTTACATGGTGAAGGTTCTGCTGCTGCAGTAAAGTTAGAAAAAAATATGACTGTGAAAATTCTCTTAAATTATTTGTCCTTCTTTGAGTGACCATTTCTGCATAGGAGGATTCTGGTGACTTGTTACCAACTAAGCTTTTCCTTGCTTTACCATAATTATACTGTATCAGTTTTGCACTATTTCACTACATCTTTCTCAATTCAAAATCATGGACAGACTTGAAACTCTCATCAGAGTGGAAACAAAATATATATGAGAGAAGTTGTGACTGTTGTCATCCATTTTCACAGAGCATCTGTAGCATTGCTTGGATCTAAATTTATAATATTGATAAATTCTTGTATGTATTTTGATGAGACGCTAGAACAACATCGTTATTTTGCCTTTTAGTTTCTTCACTTTGTAAACATTATCAGGACAAAGATCTAAAATTTCCTTATCAGAGAAATCTTGTAATTCCTCTAAATAAATCATTCCTCAAATTAAACTCACTGAAGTGTGTCTTCAGAGGGAAAACTATCTTGAAAGGTTTTCAAGTTAAGCAGCATTAAAGCCTCAGTTTGAAAAGACTATCCATATTTGTTGATAATTTCTTTTGGTACTTCCCAAAAACCTTTTAAGGTATAGTAGGCCTTTCACATTGTTACTTTATTTAGGTTTGGAATGGGTTACTGTCTTTCAGTAAAACCTATAGTCTGACTCTTCATCAACCACATACCTACTACTTAAGAGCTTAAAACTGAGAATGAGATGGCATTTGCTTCTTTAGAGTCCCTGGAGAAACTTATGAAAAAGTTAACAAAGACAATCAGAACATGTACAGCTTACAAAAATTTTTTATTCCAAATTACCCCACCAAAATAGTCTTTTAAATATTTTATTTCCAACTGTTCCTTTTCAACTCTGGTGTCCCAGAACACTTCTTTTGGAGAAGCAGATGCTATAGTTAAATTATTGCCAGAGGGTCATCAATAGGTCTATGGGTAGTAGGGCATTTTTGGTATTTTCCATACATACCTTTCATTACGTATATTTTTCTGCCAATGACATCAGTGAGAAAAATTCCAGGATGCCAAGCCTCTACCCTATCCCAAACGGATGGCTTCAAAATAATTAGAGGCCCCAATATTAGCTACCATATCAAACTTGTCAGGACATAAAGTATCACAAGAATAAAATCATCCCCATTCTAACTATAATGATAGGCAAACTAGAAAGAATGCAGAGCCCTGCCCAAAGAAATAACCCACCCCTGGAATTTATGGGCTGAAGTTTCTGGACAGTTCCCCTTGAGGCATCACTATGACTGGCATATTGATGCCTCTCAGGTCCAAACATTACCAGGAGGTAGACAAGTTAGAGTGGTTAAACAAGAGGAAATAAATCTGGAAATTAAATGGGATGAAGTATATGTGAAACTGGGGGAAAACTCCACAGTTGCTTTACAAAGTAATAGAGGTTCACAAGCAAGGAAGAACACATAAAATACAAGAAAAGGTAATAATAAAAAGGTAGAGTATTGAGATCAGAACCAAGAGAAAAGATTTCTCCGTTCTGTGAGCTCTTTTTCCCATCATGTGGCTTCAATACAGAATATAAATATTTTTCAGTAAAGCCATGTGGTTCCAGCAAAGCATTCTCTCATTGAGAGGGGCTCTGCAGGAAGCTTTGGCACGGAGTCTAGTGAAGCATGAGAAGTGTTTTAGTATGAAGTAGCTGCCTGACGAGTATACAGGCAACATTACCAGCAGCATACCTGGTCCATCACAAGGGGTAAGAGAAGTTAGGCATCCCACCACCCTCACTAAATGCTTCCTAGACCATACAGAACATTATGACATTAACAGGAAATGGTCCCAACAAAAGGAGTAATAGCCCTAGTAAGCACAGTACAGGTAGTCTTTAGGGTGAAGGGAGATGAGCTAACTTCCAACACTTACAGAATTCTTGACCCTCTTTGACTTGCTGAATTTCTTCCACTGAATTGGCGATGATCCTATGCACTACTTACAAGGTAAATAACTGATTCAATTATAATCCCTGAAAAGAGCAAATCTTCAAACAGTCAGCTTTCTCATTCATCACAAACTCACACAAAGACATAAAAAGAAAAAAGCAAACATCCACCACCACAGTCAAGTGAAGTGACTGCAGAGCAATGACATGTTCTGCTGATGGTAGCCAAAAATGAGAGGTGGTACAGTGGACCCCCGCCTATTCGCAGTTCTGGATTTGCGGCTTCACCTATTCACGGATTCTCTGTGGGACACATAGTACTGTATACACATTATTCGCCGAAAATTCACCTATTCGCAGTATTTTTCATAGAGAAATATTCACAGATTACTGTATTTTCAAATAATTTCTGTGACTAAATGAACTTTTTGTGATAAAACTATTAAAATATTAAGGTATAAGCATTTTTAGTTTTTTTGTGTTCTGAACTATTAAAATAGGCAGTTATAAACGTTTTTAGATGGGTTTTAAGTATTCACAGATTTTAGCTATTTGTGGGGGGTAGCGGTACGCATTCCCCGCAAATAACAGGGGTCAATTGTACTCCCACTGCATCCCAACTGTTCAGTTACCAAGCTTCAATAACCATAACAAGATTTTTCCTAAGGAATACTGTACTTCTATATAAAATTGTAAAGTTTATATGCTTCCTCAGAACAGATTAGTAGTAGGAAAATTTCAGGAATAAAAATGACAAAACATACCTCTTTAATTTTATCCACTTTTGCCTCTGAAAGCCCTTTGATGGTGCACATTTTCTTTCTTGTGGTCATCTGAATACCTCTCACTGTGCAGATTCCTGCTGATTTCAGTTTCTTGATATCAGCTGCATTTATTCCATGAGCTTGTAGCTCATCAATGTCAGTGAAGAAACTAATGTCATCATCCAAACGAGCCTCCTCCACATCAAGTGCTTGGTCTTCCATGGCTGTGAGTGGAAACTGTTCCTAATGCCAAGTACTGGAAATAAATATTTCATTATGAAAGTATCTACCCAAGTCCAACTGATTTTGGTACTGTACATGATTTAATTCACAGTGATGATTGTTAACAATTGAAATGATGTGGCATAAAATGACATTTTTGATCAATTTGTATTTTTCCTAACATACAAATCTGAGGTCTTTACATGAGGAATTACCTTCAGTATGATCTGGAGCAGGCTATTCTAAAACAACAAGGTTGTTTGGTATTAACTACCATTGGGAGGGACGATGGAGACCCTACCACCTCCTGCTACTGAGCGATGCATCCACCTGCCTTATAGCCTCGTTCAGACGGACATACTTTTCCTGCCTGATATTAGCCAGCTGTTCTATACTTCACTTCACTTCTGGTTTTTTCATTCCAGTTGTTTCTGTTGTAATAGTGTGCTTATTTGTGTATATTTGGATCTTGCTTTTTTTGCTTATATACTGTTCTTATCTTTTGGTCAAGGATAATTGTAACCAAACCCAAGAATCATCTAAGCCTGTTGATTGTCAGCCTCAAAGGTTCTGCCCTCAGGTAGGGAAGCGTTGCAATTGCTTCCTTTCACCCCCTTGATACTGACCTACATTCTGTTTGTACAAAATGTCACAAACTAAACAAACATTCTACTGAATTCCCAAGTGAGGCTACAATAATATCTCCCAAAAAGAAAGAGATAGCATTCTTGGAGAGAGGACGTAAAGGGTTCTTGACAGAACACCAGAGGTTATGAGAATTCCCTCTGAAATCCTTAGGTCTCTCAATGTAAAATCTTAATGATCTCACTGGGCATAATACTCTCTCTTGTTCAGACGGTCCTACCAGTTCTGCAAGACTCTGGACCAAGAAAGAATGAGGCCAAGGGTTAAGACGGGTACAGTACTCGTTTTTGGCTAAAAAGCCTAAAATATATATGAGCAAATGGCTGTCTCTTGCAAAAAAGCAACTTGTTTGTCCAGGGCTTGTAACTCATTTATTCTTACGCTGTGGCTAAAGTGATTAAGAAAAGTGTCTTTCTAGACAGATCACTACAGGAGGACATCTGCATAGGTTCAAAAGGTGGGCCTGACAACCAATGTAGAACTACATCTAGGTTCCAAGACACTGGCTGCTGAGACTTCGTTTCCTGGTATCAAAAGACTTGACTAAGTCTGAAATGTCCAGATCTAAGGAAATGTTCACACCTCTATGCTTGAATACTGAGTTCAGCATGGATCTGTAACCCTTTATCGTAGACGTCGAAAGGCCTCTCGAAGATCCTGGGTAAAGTAAAAATTCAGCTAGTTGGGCTACAGAAATAGAACAAGACAAGATGCTATGTTCTTTACCCCCATCTCCTAAAAAACTGCCCACTTAGCCTGGTAGTGCTTTGAAGAGGAGTTGCATTTACATTTTGGGATAACATTCACAACTTTTCTTGAAAATACTTTTGCTCTAACAAGCATCCTGACAGTTTAAAGCCTGTCAGAGCAAGAGTGGACGAACCTTGATGATATCTGTTGAAGTGTGGTTGTCAGAGATGTTTCCTCTGTGGGAGGAGCCACGGAAAGTCTGACAGAAGTTCCAGGTCTGGAAACCACTTCTTTTAAGGCCAAAAGAGCTACTAAAATCATCAATGTGTGATGAGAAGTCTAAATTTGTTGATTATGTCTCTTACTAGACTGAATGGAGGGAAGGCATACATTTCCAGGTGTGACCAATCCTGAAGTATCGCCTCCGTTGCCCAAGTCTGAGGGTCCAGTGCCAGAGAGCAATACAGGGGGAGGCGATGGATCCTGGATGTTGCAAACAAGTCTATCGACGGTGTTCCCCACCATTTCAACAGGTCAGTGCACACCTGTGGGTTCAGAGACCATTCTGTGGGTAGAACCTGTTTGCAACAGCTCAGTTCGTCCACTAATACTCTTAACTTGCCCTGAAGACTGCAGGTGAGAATCTGTGTACAGTACAGTATTTGGTTTGTCTTGCTGTCAGTGTCCTTCCTCCCCTTGCTAATGAAGAATTAGAGGAATTTATTTCTGGTGATAGAAATTCATTTCTCGTCATAATGTGGTTTGGATCCCACAATAAGCTGTAGGTCCCGTTGCTAGGTAACCAGTAGGTTCTTAGCCACGTAAAATAAATCTAATCCTTCAGGCCAGCCCTAGGAGAGCTGTTAATCAGCTCAGTGGTCTGGTTAAACTAAGATATACTTAACTTAGAGGAAGGAGTGGGTTTGCTTCTATAAATCTAATGACAGAAAAATAGAACGGATCTCGAAGCATAGACTTACCTGCATCGGCCGCCAGTTCCAGCATGTGTCAGCTCAAATCCCACTCTCTGCCCAAAGGAAGAGAAAGAAGGATGACAAGGAAGAAGGAGAAGGAGAGGCCAATCACACACACTTCCATAACCGAACACCTTAGGCGAGATGTTACCTGTCCCATTAGAGGGACCAGGTAAGCTACACAACTTGTTGAGTAACAATCAGAGGTCCCAAGGAAAAAGTGTCCAAGGACTTATGGGCAATGTCCTGAAGATAGAATGACCTGAAGGTGGTCTGTTGAGACCCCAGCCCCTCTTTCAGTACCTGAGGAACAGGCATATTCTTCCAGAATTGCAGGTTGGACCAACGCCCTTGACTTCGTGAGCTCTCGGGTGGAAGGTACCGGGTGTTGTCTTTGCCACCTGCAGAGTATGCTCTCCTGATTGTCTCACAAAGCCCAAAAGAAATCGTGTTCTTAGACACTTCTTTCTTGGGTGAGCCAGTACTAACAAAGAGTCATTGACACTCAGGCTGGAAATGTCGAGTCCTCTTTAGATAGTACCGCAGCACTCTAACAGACAAAGTAGCATTTCATCTGGATCATTATCAACAAAGTCCTCTAGGGAGGAGATCATAAAGGTCTCAAACCTGGCATCAGGGACCAACAGGTTCTGATTTTTCGCAACAAAATTCGGGATGAAGTCGAGTGTAACTGATCCCCATCCCCTCAAGTGTTTAACGTCAAAGGAAAGTCCATGAAGTTCACCTACTCTCTTCACCGATCCCCATCCTCTCAATTGTTTAACATAAAAGGAAAGTCCATGAAGTTTGCCTCTCTCTTCGCCAATGCCAGGGCAAGCAGAAAGACGGTCTGAAGGGTCAAATCCCTGTCTGATGACTCTTGTAAAGGCTCATTCAGTGCATGAGTCAGGTCCTCAACATGAGAGTCACATCCCACACAGGGGACCTGAGGTCTCTAGGAGGGCAAGACTTTCAAAGCTTCTCATCAGTAGCGAAATCTCCAAAGAGGAGATGTCCACACCTTTTGGGCACAAGGCTAGGCCAAGTATGGCCCTATAGCCTTTACAGCTGAAATGGAGAGAAGCTTCTCTCGGCAAAGGAAGACGAGGAAGTCCGCTACCTGCTGAATAGTAGCTCAGACTGAAGAGAGACCCTGTCTACAACACCAACCAAAGAAGATGGTCCATTTTTCCTGGTAAATCCAGCAGAGGACTGTCTGAGATATCCAGCCATCTCTGCTGCTGCGCGGCAAGAAAAGCCTCTCACTCGCAAGAGATGCTGGATAGTCTCCAGCCATAAAGACACAGGGATTGCACTGCCTGATCATACAGCTCCATGCAGTTGACACAGAAGGTTGGGCCGAGGAGGAATCTCTCAGTGCCTTGGACAGCAGAGCTAGTAGATTGGGATACCAAACAGACCACGGTCATCTGGGAGCCACCAGAATCATCCTGAGATTCGGGATGATCAACACTCTGCTGGTCACCTTGCAAATCAGGCAAAATGGAGGGAAGGCGTAAACGTCGGTTGTCCCACGGGTGTTAGAATGCGTTCTCCACAGCGGCCCATGGGTCCGGCACAATGGAGCAGAAGATTTGAAGCTTTCTGTTGTGCCAGGTGGTGAACAGATCAATGGCAGGAAGCCCCCACAGTTCGAACAACCTCTCCGTGATGTCCAAGTGAAGGGACCACTCCATCCCTATCACTTGATTCTGGCAGCTGAGCTTGTCTGCCACTACATCCCTCTTGCCTAAAGTGTACCTGGATGACAGCTCTGTCGAGTGAGCAACTGGCCACTTGTGCATCTGCAATGTTAACTGATCCAGCAGGAGGGATACAAGACCCCTCCTGTTTGATGACATGTCACTACTGTGGTGTTGTCGCTCATCAACACCACCAATTGTCCCATCACTCGATCCTGAAACTCTTGGAGGGCTAGGAAGGCTGCCTTGAGTTCCAGGATGTTGATGTGAAGGTGCTTGTCATCTCGGTTCCAAACCCCCAAAGTCAGCAACTCCTCCAGGTGCGCCCCATCCCTCGGTCGATGCATCTGAGAACAGAAGTATGTCGGGGTCGGGAGGGGCAGTATGCAGAGATACTCCTATAAAAGGTTCCTGTTGTCCATCCACCAGTCTAAATCCTGTCTCACTTCCTCTGAAAGAGGAATGGAAAAGGACTGAGGGTCTTGAGACTGGGACCAGTACTCCTTCATTCTCCACTGGAGAGAATGTAGGTGAAGCCGCCCATGAGAGACCAGCTTCTCAAATGACGACAGGTGACTGATGACGACTTGCCATTGTTGAGCTGGCTGCTCCCATCAAGACAGGAACAGCTGCGCTGCCTTCCTGAACCTGCTGATACAAGAATCCGAGGGAAAGGCTCTTGCTGCTGCTGTATCTATCAGCATGCCCAGGTACTTTATCCTCTGCTTGGGGATGAGATCGGGCTTCTCGAGATTTACTATGACCCATAGGCTGTAGCAGAACTCAAGGAGCTGATCCCTGTCCTGCAGCAATGATGAGCAGTCGGAATTCTGCTCATAACCAGGCAAATGGGCCAGTTGTCGAGATACTGCTACCCTAAACTGGAATACTCATGCGGATAAAGACTTGTGAGAGGATGGATGGATGAATGGGTATTTCCGATCCTTCAACGAGTCGTTTTCCTGATACAAGTGCGTGCTGTTTCCATTCAGCAGTTCGTCTGACTGGCAGGTTTTCTCCGAGAAGATGCCTGTAAAACCCTGGGGACTGATGAATGCGAGGTCCTTCGGCGAGCTGGGAATATAGGTGAGGAGATGGACTGGGTTGTTAGTGAGGGGTAGCCAAGACTCGAAGGGAAGTAGATACCCTCCCACAGGACATCCACTACCAAGGTCTCGTCTCCATGTCACTGTCATGTTGCCCTATGACTCAACAGGCAACCCCCAACCAATGGCAGCAGCTGGGGGGAAAACCGCCCCTAGCGTCCTCCCTTCTTCTTCTTACCTTTCTCCCTTTTTCCCGACTGGAAAGAGGGTTGAAAGGGACGCGACTGCAAACCTTTCTTGGCAGAGGAAAAAGAAGGCTGGGTGTTCCCATGAGCACCCTCCAAACCCTGGGTATTCTCAGGGGCCGAGGAAGTGCTAGCCTGACCTGAGGGTTGGGCTGCAGTGGCATGCGAAGACCCAGAGGTCTTGGCCACTGCCTGGTGAACAAGGCGGTCCTTGTCTTCAGCCTGTCTCTTCTCCACCGCAGCATCTTCCAACTCTCTGGGGAGGAGACAGGCAGAACCCAGCAACAGTCCATTCCTAAGGACCAATGTCGACTCAGGACCTACAGACCTTGAGATACGTTTCAGGACAGCGTCCCTCCTCTTCAGCATCAGGTTTGCCGTCTGGTGAGCCAGGTAGGAGACAGCCCTACCTGCAGACTGGAGGCTGCAACCTTGGAAACTGTGAAAGACAACACATCCAACCAGGAGACTGCCTGGAGAGCCACCATAGAGGCAACCCCCAGGTTAGCTACCTCTTGCTGTGAGAGGGAGACCCCTTCCGCAACAAGGTGCTGCAGCGAGAGACCCCTGCCTAGTCAAACCAGGTACGGGTCAACCTGCTTAGTTGGCAAAGACGCCTCCGAGGGCGTGTAGAACCCCTTCTGTCAAGGCAGAGGAGGGGGAAGGAGCTTGTCCAAGCGGTTTGACCGAAGTGAATTCTCTTGCCCAGAGACAAGGTTATTCACTTGGCTGAGTACCCCCTCAGCAAGTGCAGACCAAGGCAGCCCCACTGAAGCCTTTGGTTCCTTCTTGGGACCCCAGTAGGATTCGAGGTGCCAAAGACGATCCACAGAAGAGGCCATGGTCTCCCCCCAACCCCCGAGATCATTGTGCTGATAAATCAGCGTGATGATCTCTGCAAAGGTCCCCTGTATCTCGGGGGTGTCCGCATCCTGAGGAAGATGAGAGTCCTTCCAGGGTGCGGTCTTCCAAGCTACTCTCCCTACCTCAGCCAGAACCACAAGAGCAGCAGGAGTGGCAACAGAAGCAACCAGGGCAGCTGGGGCAGGAGGCACAGCAAAAGCAGCCCGGTTGGCAGGGACCACAGGAGCAGCTAAGGCAACATGAGCAACCAGGACAGGAGGCACAGTAGGATCAGGAGCAGTCAGGACCACAGGTACAGTAGAACCAGAGGCAGGGTGCCCAAGCATGTACAGCTGTCTGGTCCACCACCGCTTGGGTCACTTGAGTCGGGAAGTGAGTGGACACCGTCACTGTCATGGTCACTGTGGTTGTTGTTGAGGTCAAAGCAGCATGTGTCACCATCAGGAACATCGTCAGGTGGGTCAGGAGACCCTGCACAAAAGGAGTGCCTGAGAGCCCCAAGAAGAGCCAAGCTGCCTGGAGATCAGTTGCCTCATGATGCTTGGTCACCAAACCTGGAGAAGCAAAAGTCGGGTGAGTGGTGGGTGGCTACTCTTGCTTTGAGGGAAAAGTTTCCCCCTTGGAGCAAGAGAGGCCCCCAAGAAGAGGTTGTCTTGACTGTCCAGGTGCCCCCACCGATCTTCACCCGACGAAGTGAGTGAAGAGGACAAAGGAGACAGCCAGAAGGGGAAGCTTACTCAGAAAGAAACAAAGAAGAAGGATTATCTACCAAGGGCATCATCGGAGGTGTATGTCCTTACAACAATGTCTTGGCAGCCTTCCTTTGATACTGTTTCCTGTAGGTTAAACTTAGGCCACTGCGCAGGCTACCAAGAGCAACACTCAGCACAAGTCGAATTACGATTACAGTCATGCCCCCTGCAAGTGGTACAGAGGGCATGAGGGTCAACATCAACTGAAGACCGAAAGCGGGTACGACCCTTGCCACCAACCCGAGGACACACATGCTGGGGGTTGACAGCCTTCCACACAGGATTAGATGATTCATGGGCATGCATAGCTTATAAAACAGTATCAAACAACACAAATATCCAACACAATCAAAACAAAAAAGATCCCACTGGGAAAAAACACCGTAACGGCGATCAGGCAGAGAGCTACAAAAACTCGTCTACATCAGGCGATGGCTGAAAGCATATTGGAATGTTTACATCTGGGCAGGTGGGACTCCCGCCTATCGACGGTAGTTAACTGCCTACCGCCTCGTTCGAAAGTTTAACTGTCGTTTCCAGCTGCGCTTAAAGTAATTCCTAATGTAAAGGACCAAGGATTCGTATATTGTGTAGGAACAAATACAGTTTTAGGGTCAGGTTTAATTAACAGAGGCTGCCCCCATTTGAGAAACCTTTGGTAATAACCAGTAAAAGTTGTAACAAAAATACACCGAGAACCAGTCTAATAGCCTAGAACACACAGCCACAGATTGGGTTAGCATCCCCTTATTTTACTCTATGATTTATGGCCAGGCTAAGGCCAGGCTAGGCAGGGGTCCATGCAGGTTGCTGCACCCAATGTTAGGTCAGGATGCATCCCCAGCTTCTCACTGCTGGGCCCTTATTGTGAAAAGACTAGGCCTATGGGGGGAAGTGTCATGGGTTAACCCAGAAGCCTATTTCCAACAGGTAAAGACCTAGCTAGGAGTAAAGGTAAAATTTTATAAGTTGCCAATAAGACTCCAGCCAGCCATTTTTGCAAGAAAAACCATTGGTATTATTTTATATGTTGCCAATACATGATATGAAGTTGTAACCTGCATTTTTAAAAAGAGCTCTTCATTCTCCTTATTTTGAACTCCCATAAACTAAGCACAAATGATACGTCAAAAATTAATCAAATTATGACTTATAAGGTAAGACAATATCAGCCCCCCTCCATAGATAACATGGCAAAATTATAACCAGTAAACACCCCAAAATTACATTAGGTAGAGTTCTCGACTAGCACTCTCCTAGGCCCGAGTTTGAGTCTCCGGCCGGCCAATGAAGAGTTAGAGGAATTTATTTCTGGTGGTAGAAATTCATTTCTCGGATACTGTGGTTCGGATTCCACAATAAGCTGTAGGTCCCAGGTATTTCTGTAATAGAGACACCTTGGTAAAGAAACTTATAGTATTTTGGTTCTTCAACGTTAGTCGGCTGTAAAATAAATCCCCTAATCCATCCAACAAGGGGGACTAATGCCATCTTAGCCACGTCTGTTTCGAACTGTTCATATCCAGCCGCAAGTGCAGTCTGAAACGGGTTTTTCAAACTTTTAAGGTATGCATTTGTTTTTGTTGGCAATGGAATGTCCCTTATGTTTAGTAATTTTACCCAAACGTTAACAAGTTATTTTTGGGATTTGAACCGTTTGAAAAGAAGGTGCTCCATCTCGTGAGATGATATGGAGTACTCCCAAGTCCCCATTACCGTAGGGTAGAGTTCAAAGGTAAAAATACACCGACCGCCAAAAATTAACGTTAAATTGTTAATAAGCATCCAAAATACTATAAGAAACTGCCATTTTCACTGGTACCTATAACTTAGTTTTGATGTTAATTAGCTCAGTGGGTTAAACTAAGGTACACATAATTGGCAACTTATAATCCATTTTGGGATTTTCACACAAAAGGGCTAGGAGATGAAGTTGTAAATTGATTAATTTTTAATTTATCTGTATTTTGGAGGGGAGGGTTCTTCTTCTTACCTTAGGCCTAGGTAAGTTGTAATTTGATTAATTTTTTTATTTATCACTTGCGCATAGTTTATGGGGTTCAAAATAAGGAGAATGAAGAGCTCTTTTCAAAAATGTATTTTATAATTTCATGTCGTGTATTGGCAACTTATAAAATAATACCAAAGTAAAATGCCACAAAATTACTCGGAAACAAACTGGGCCTATGCTATGTCTCAAATTCGCATTGCAATTATACATTAAAAAATTACCTTAAAACTAGAAAACTGGCTATTTAACAGAATAGGTTTAACTAATATAACACTATTTACGATTCTTAATTATTACTTAGGCTTAGACAGGTCCAGGTTACTTTAGACCTAGCCTACATAACGTAGGCCAAGGCAAGAGCCCAAGTAAACCAGATGGAAATATAATGGTACTATAGTAAGTACTGATAAATGGATCTGTATTTGTTATTTATACTTAAAGCTACCTTATCATATGGATATTTAGCCTAGCCCATGCGCCAAAGGTGGCCGAATACAGAACTAGGTTTATCAACTAGGCTGGTAACAGCGACTTATCCTAGGTAAGTCTAGCGTAAATTCCCTCAATTATCATTAATGATCATTAGAAAGTAAGAAACAGACTACAAAAGCTAATTCACGCCATCTCAGCTCTCACCTTTACTAAATATAAGTTTGAGAGAACGCTGTCAGCTCTTGGAAACTGAATTAATGTGGGTCGAAGCGTTGCAGGTCAATGAACCGTTGAAGACAGACAGGACAATTTAACTCATAATATCCCGCCATTTCTTAACACGCCGAGTTGCCGGGTAACGATTATTTTCAATTTGAATGCGATCAATTAATCATTTATGAGACAGATTGCTTTAATCATATATGTTCATTGCATTATTAATTTATAGTCATTTAAGAGCGTTGTCAGCGACGGTACATCGTTAGCCATTTAAATGGATATATTAAATGTATTACAGAGAGTAGGATGATTCTCCGTCCGAAATCACAGCTGAACAAGTCTTGTCTATAATATATAAAAAATAATTGCGATGGTAATAGTCAAACCATGAAAACGCAGTATATACTTACAGTTGGATATATATATATATATATATATATATATATATATATATATATATATATATATATATATATAATGATAGAAAGTACGCAAGCAATTTGTAATCTTAGCATAATTACCCATAATTTCCTTTGTTGAGTATCAATAATTCACTGATGCAGTTGTTAATAAACAGTTATTAAACAAGTCTTGAGGAAGATTTTTCAAGGGCACTAAGCCTGTCTGTAAGATGAATTTAGGTTCCTCCATCCAGTACAACTCTGCGGTATGCTTCAATGTTAATTGCTTTAGGCCGAAACTACTTTAGCATCTCCATTATATATCTTGGTTTTCCCAGGATCCTGGGTTTTCAATTCAATGTCGCTTGAAAAATTAAAGCGCATACCTTGTATATGGGTCTTTAATTTTACGGAGTATCCAGTCACAGATTTGACCACTTCAGAGACAGATTACTGTTTAATGCTGCTTCCAAACCATTTACTGAATGAGACTCATTAATTAAAGTACCTCAGAGCCAAGGATAGATACCCCAGTTATCATTTAATTTCAACTGTTTCATTTCTATGCATTTCTTCATACCACCCGTGATCTCCTTCATTTTTTCTGCTATATTTCCTATATTGCTTAGTGTCAGATAAATTGTGATTGTGAGTCACCAAGGCTTGGTTTACTCCGTTTCTTTAGTAGGTGTGCCGACACAATTTTGTAAATATTAAGCAGGACAGGGCTCAGTATACTTCCTTGTGGAACACTTCTTTTCCTCAGCTATATTCTCGAAATAAAGTCTACCTATTTACTGTTTACCGTTCCTTTTTTCGCAGGTCCGACTTCGCCGAAGGAGCTTTGCGAGACCCGCTCTATAAACCTTGCGCAAACTCACTTGCCATATACGCAGGCCCACTAAGTCTCGCAGGGTCCTGAACGGGATATTCCATATTTATTGTCAAATCCACAATGTCATCACTCAGACAATAAGAAAGTCTTTAGTTTTGTTTTAAAGACTAGAAATTTTCAGTCTTACTGATTTCGATTGGGTGCTTGTTTACAGTCATTGTGCTGCAAATTTAGATGCTCTAAACAATATTCGAAGTGCATCTTGGCTCAGATAACTCTAAACCATCTGTAGCTAATCTTGTGTTGACTCCATCCGTTGGCTGTGTTATACACAGCGAGTATCTTTCAAGCTTGGACAGGGAGTCACTGAAACTCAAGCAACCCAAGAAAGACAGGGGTAATCGTGTTCCGAGGCGGATTATAAACATTCATACGTCAGTTTACACAGCCCGATCTCAATAGATCAAGTTTACTATAATCGCAAGGAATGCTGATATCTTCATTTATTTCCTGGATCACTTCATTAATGAAACTAAACGGATAAAAACTCATTGTATTCCTAAAGTTTATCTTCTTCATCATATTGTATTTCACCACCGGTATTCTAAAAATTATGAGCTTATGTTCAGGAGAGATGGTGCACTTTTCCTCAACACTAATATCTGATACCCTGTTATTTACCAAGTCACTTTAAACAGGATCTAATGTGTGTCCATTTAAAGTTGTTTTCAATCAAGGTTATCTTTGTTCTCCCATAACTAATAAAGTCGATTTTTAATTCGACTTTCTGCGAATGTCCATCCACAGGTTAAAGTCCTCACAGATGTAGATTTTTGCAGCATCCATGTCAAATTTCTATAAAATAACTGCTACATCTGGACAGTGGAGGTCTTTATTCCATGTAAATGTATTCAAAACTAGTTACCTGAAATCCCTTTATGATTTTTTAAAGATGAGAACAGCTGATAACAGGCAGTCTTCCACCCAAACTACCATCTCTCAATGCTCCAGTTGAGTGTTCATTTTATTTGGGCGGTATAATAATTATTTGACTACGTTGCAAGAACCACAAATATATCAAAAGACTTTTCACTGATCAACTGTAATTTGCAGGGGTTTATTACCGACAGACTGAAAATTTACAAATCCGTATTCATGATATTGAGATTAATATCTTTGATCAGCGTTTGTTGCTATAGCAACAATCTCTAAAATATAATTTTCTGTGAATTCAGCTGATGACTATCCAGCACAATTTATTTATTATTTCACATATGAGTTTTCTTTTTGTTAAAGTTCCATATATTACTAAAGACTGGACATAAATTGTTGAATATGATTCCTAGGCCTGTCTGAACTTAGATTTTGAAACAGGTCAATAGCACCCTTGTATAAAACTTCCATATTAGCGCAACCATTTCGTTGTCTTCATTATCCATGGAATTTCAGGTTGCATTTCAGAATTATGTCAGACATTTATAACCTTCAATATCGGGATTGACTTTTGAGAAATATTCTCAACAAATTATTAGCCGCATCCAATCAATTCATCAACATTGTTTTCATTTTGGTTTAATTAATAATCCTCTTTACATCATCATTCCTTACCATGTCATGTATCCTGGTCGCTGCCCCATCTTCACTTTTGTATCTGGACCAGTACTCATTTGATTTAAAGGCGTTTTAACAGATAACTAACATTTATATTTTCAATAGTTTCTGTTTAGCCGAACGGACAATAAAATTTACATCAGTAGAACCATTTCTTGACAACTGAGATTACCTTTAATTTTTTTGATTTAGTCATTTTTTTTTCATTATCATTTCCAAGTAGATATGCTTGAGCTTGGACTTTCATAAAAGTGAAGTCCATCTCCATTCCGAAAACTAATTAGTTAAGCTGCACTTTAACAGTGAGCAGAACGAATTAAGAGTCAGTTCTCAATCCAGAATTCTGGATGAACTTCAAGTCATCGTTATTATAGCTTCGTTTTGTCCTCTTTGCGTAGTTTTATGTTATCCTTAGTCTCAAAGCCTCTCCATTGCAAAACAAGGCTATCTCAGAATATGCCAATGATTATGAAAAAAGTTTCTCAGAAGAACAATGAATGTGCATAGCATCTTTATCGTATTCACTCTAAAACCGGCGGATTACTCCAACAACACGTAGAAAGACCACCAGTATTCTAAAAAATTATGAGCTTATTTTCTGTAACAGATGTTGCTGCTGGCACTGCAAAACAAGCACCACATCAACACTGATATCTGATACACCTGGAAGTTCCTTTTTAAATGGAGGTCAGATTTAAACAGGGATCTGACAATGGTTCGGTGATAGCTGGAGGAGAGGTCCATTTAAATTAATTTTGTTTAAAGATAATCAACGATAGGCCAACAACGAGTTGATGAAGAACCTAAAGATAAGAACACAAGACTTGAAGCATGTAACGATGGTTTGCGTCGTCCATCCAAACAATGGTTAGTTTTCTGGTTATTCAAATAATGTTGGTGAATGTTGCGTACAGAAACCATTCAGTCAAGTAACAAGGAGTGTTGTCAAAATTTGAATCATTAAAATAATGCTACACTGAATCATGAAATGAAGCTTGTCTATAGACAAAGACAATGTATTCAAAACTAGTTTTTACCTGAAATCCCTTTATGATTTTACTGGATGAGAACATCCGCTAAAACAAGGAGCAGCATGTTTCACATCTTGGGAATGAATGACCTCAGCAAGAGTTGGATCATCTGCTTACTGCCGTATCTCAGTTTATTAACAAAAGTTAATCATTTAACTATCCAAAAAGCAGCAGGAACTAATATAGAAAAAGAATCTTTTCACTAATCAGCACTCTAATTTGCGGTATTTTTATTGCCGACAGTTCCCTAACTGATTAAAATTTTTTAACAAAGTCCTGTGGCAATTCAAGACATTGAGATTAATATGAATCTGAAAATCGTTAAAATCATTTACTCTGTCAGCACTGTTTTCCTCTTTTATAGCTTTGCAGCTTCTGGAATTCAGCTGAAGTTTGGTATTTTGTACAATTTATACTCTATTTTTACTTGAGTTGCTCTCTTTTGTTACGTGAGTTCCACTACATCTACTAAAGACTCTATCATCATTGTTGAACTTGCATTTGATTCCTTTTTTGTCTATGCCTGAATTGAAATCAGGTTGGATTTAGTATCGAAATGTGTCTGTCGTCCATTTGCATGTATGTATGTATGTATATATGTATGTATGTATGTATGTATGTATGTATGTATGTATGTATGTATGTATGTATGTATGTATGTATGTATGTATGTATGAAATAAACTTTTCACATTTTCTCCTTCTTAACCACTTAATCAATTTCAACTAAGCTTAGCATATGCATTCAGTTTTTTCCAAATGGTGGATCGTGTCCCTTCTGAAAGAAGAAAATTAAGAAATAGTCAAATTACGGAGTGGCTCATCAAAAACATTCTGTAGACTTACTGTGACAGAAATGACAAAAGCTTACGCTAGTCTCTCATACCGTGGTCCCTGCTGTTATAGCTGGCCACAATAAGGTACAAAGTTGTACAGTACATAGTATTATATAGGATAATCTTGAAATATCTCTTTCTCACAAATATTAGGGACACAGTCTGTCAGATTAAAATGCAATCATTGTCATGTAGTGCAGATTCATATTTGTTCAAACCTGGCCCAGGGAGCCAGGATGGAGTCAAATAGTCCAAAGTCTTACATAGGAATGTGTATGAAAACTCCTAACCAATGGTCTAGATGAGCATCTGTGACCTATGGGCCTCCTGTTGCTTGTTTTTATAACAGACCATCTGTTGAAATTGCTGGTCGGTCACTTCTTTATTATGGAAGTCCATTCTTTATCCTTTAAATTTCTTGTTTCTATCGTGTTTAAGATACATAAAGGCATTAATATAACCGTCTGTTAAATTCTGAGATAAAAATATCATTTGATGTTTTACGTAAAGCTGAATTTCTTCATGAAGCCGAGGGAAAGTAGACATTTTAAATAGTCTGACCTAAGTAGAGAGAGGGCTTACTCAACAAAATCCGATTTCACTGACCCATTTAAAAATAATCATCTAACAAATTGCAACTGAAAATTTGAAAGCTCAATGTAAAACATCTAATGGTGGCAATGGCAAATGAAATGTCAGTCAGTAAGCCAATTAATAGCAATGTAGCACAGTAGAAAGCAAAGGATTCTAGGGTTCAGTTTATTGTCTATAAAGAAAATTATTTAAGTAAAACACGCAATAAAAACATGTCACCACAGAATGTTTGTATCAAATGTTAAATGATTTGAGACAACTTGATTTTGAAACTTATATCGTTATAAACTGATTAATATAAACATAAATACGGTTAAATTATGACATCAATAGCAAACTGTGTTGGCACATTAAGATACTTTATCACTGGTGAAGTTGAATGTCTTTCGAACTGTTGATCACATCTGTAGTAATGATGACTAGGGAGTCAGCTTAAATATACTTCTACTTTAGTAGTTTTTTATGCACAGCATAACCTACACGAACACTCTTTAAAATTCGACATTAGGAATGAATGCAGAGATTCAACGCTACCGGTGGGGCTTGCCGATCATCACTTTCCACATTCAAACGTCCAAAACATGATTCGATTACATTTCCAAAACTATTTTACTTTATTTGACAAATGTGTTTAAGCACAAGGATTATGTTTAATTTTATTTTCATTTGAGAGCATGTAATAAGGGGAATCTGGCATATTCGTAAGAAATTTAGTCAAAATATATCAGAAGGGACTCATCCAATGAGTTTATTTGATACAATCCTTCATTGACTCATACAAAGTGCCGTCTGCTGTCTGTCACCTGTCCTATCGTCTGCTAGTCAACTGTCAACTGATCACCTTTAGTGGCTTAAATTAGAAATAATTATTGCTTCAAAATTAGACTAAATTATATGAGATTTTATAATGACATAATGGAATTTTGCCAGGAAGTGTGAATTTCTATTATTTTCTTATGTCTATTCTTTGAAATTACTTGTCCCTTAACACGGCTTCTCAGTTGACAGAATAAACAAAGTCCAACATGGCGCAGGGGTATCAATACTTTTACGAGGATGAAGTTTACAGATTCAATAAAAAAGGAAATTTGGAGCTTGGCATGGTGCTTGAAAATGCCGAGTTTGTTTCTAGCGATGAGGAGTTTGACGTTGATGAAGAAGACAAGGTGACCAAGGGCTGCATTAGGGTGGCATGGTACCCTAAGGGAGAGGAGCAAGTTCTCCCAGAGCGAAAGGTGATGAACGTCTGTTAATTTGTGCTAAATACGTCGTTATGAGTCGGTAATTTTTCTTTCTAGCGCTCAAGAAATACATTACGAATCACGAGAAGAGAATGCAACGGCATCCTAACGTTATCTTGATGGTCCTTCTTGGAGAGCAAGTTCCAGTTTGGCAGGTCCCGTTTGGGAAAAACCTAGGATAGCTAACTATTGTTTGTCTTTTATAGGCTAGTTAACACTGGTGGATTGTCCCTTGTTTTTATTCACATTTATATTTGAAGTGGTCAGCACGAATTCTCCCTTCATAGTCTCTTTCTTGTAAAAATTGTGCTTTTAGGATAGGAAATTAATTAGGCTAGCTTAGTTTACATTGGGTAAGCTGGGCCTATTAATGATTCACTTCAGCTGCCCTTGAAAATCAATAGACTATGCTGTCACATGGGCTGATTATTCATTGGTTTTCATTTAAAATGAGTTTTATGTATTCTCAGATTTTAATTTGCATTCAGTTTAGTGTCACTTTCAGTGACTTTCAGGGGGTGACTGACTGAATAGTGATGTGATTGTGACATGTTAAGAAAGTGTAGTAATGTTCCTGTTTGTTGACCAGTTACCATAATCACCGGAACAAGTAAATCTTTGAATTTTTATTTCTTGTCCTATCCTTTACAGTAGCCAAGCCAGTAAAATTATACTTTAAATCACTATTGGATTTTGGACTTGACAATATAATTTTCCAATGTTTTACTGTGTGCTTTGAACATTTCTGACTTAAGTTATGTTTGCAAATTAGTTAACTAACTATAGCTTACCCAACGTAATCTAGTGTACTATCCCCTTACCCTAGTGCATGATATTAGTTTGAAAATATATCATAAACTTACCTTAATCTATATAAGACCTATCATTGGGATTAAGGTCCTTATATTTCACTTGTTTTGTGTTTCCTCCCACCCAAAAACCCCATTTTCCTACCTTGGTCCCCTGAATTGTAAGATATATATCAGGGTGGGGTCCACTCTCTCTAAAAGTACTCATTTGCAAAGAAAATGAATGTCAGAAGTGTTCAAAGCACACACTAAAACAGGAAAATATTTTCAAGCCCAGAATGCTGTGATGGTTTAATGTAAAGTAATACCGGGAAGGTTTAAATTAGCATTGTGTGACAATTCCAAAAATGTTTTTCTTGTTTTTAAACAGCTATGATAATAAACGTGCTTGAAGTTCGATTTAAAAATGGCTAATTTTTTAAGATACCTGAACAGAGTTAGTGTGGATAATGATATTGTTAAATATTAAGGTTTTATTTCAGCTATGGTTAAGATTTTGTCATTTGAAGTCCTTGGGGTCTGTAGACCAGGCTACAGCACCCAGCAATTGAGGCTAAGTAGGACACACAGTCCTGGGATGGGTTGGATAATATTTATTTACTAGCAGACAGTTTTCAAGAATTGCCTCAAAAATAGGATTCAGTGCTCCTTTGATGGAGATTGTAGGTTATGGAATGGAATGGAATGGAATATAGAGTTTAGGCCAAAGGTCAAGCACTGGGACCTATGAGGTCATTCAGTGCTGGAAAGGAAATTGAGAGTCTGCAGGTTTGAAAGGTGTAACAGGAGGGAAACCTCGCAGTTGCACTACGAAATAATTGTTAGGAGAGATTGGATAGCAATATGGAAGAACGATAATATGAATGGAGGCACAGTAGAAGGAATGACGGGGGTTGCAGCTAGAGCTGAAGGGATGCTGCAAAGAACCTTTAGCAATGCCTACAGTGCACCCCGTGAGGTTCACTGATGGCACTACCCCCGTATGGGGAGATTGTAGTTTATACTTATTTGTTTTTATACCACATTGCAATATTTTTTTACCTTAATTCTTTTCTTGAAAAAAAAATTTTTTAGCCCTTTAAAAATTTTTTAGCCCTTCTGATAAAGTTGGTCTTATAAAGAAAACAGTATTTGTTCCGGAAAGGAATATAAACCTTTGCCAATTATGTAGGACTATTCATGAGTATGAGCTCAAATAGGTTGTTGAAAGTTACTAACAAAGGTATTTGACTGTAGAGGCAAATGGGTACGTAGGGGGAAGCCCCCACACACCTGCTATCATCAAGCACGTTTTCTTTTGCTTGTGGTAATGTTAAGACTGCTGTGTGCTGACTGACCATCAAGTTGAAACTTCCATTATCTTTTTATTGTCTGTACAATATATTGTTTGTGTTTGTTCCTATGGAAATACAACTAATGCCTTTCAAGTGAGAGTATCCTTCTGTGCATGCTGGAAATGGTTGTTGAACTTTGTAACAAAGTGGTTAACAGTGGTGTGATTTGGAAAATACCTGCACTCACCTGCCATCTCCAAGCACTTTTTCCTCTAGCTGCTATCAAGTGAGTGGTGTCTTGCTCTGTCTTTGACTATTAAATTGAGCTCATGTTTTTTCCTACAAAAATACAAACCTTTGTTCTTTATATACATAGGATTTAGCTTGGGAACATGAGATGAAAAGCCATTTAACTTTAGACAAGGTTGTTAACTATCTACAGGTAGGGAGAAGCTCCACCCACCTATTGGTATGCACTCCACTTTGTTTCCAGCTGCTGTTGTGTACAGACATCTTTGTGGACACTCTGCCCGACTTGCTGATTGCTTTCTTTCATGTTTTTTGCTTTGAATATATTGTTAATACTTGCCATACAATAAATTAAAGGCAAAGTTTTGTTTCCTGAAATAAGCTCATGGATAGTATACAACTGTTCGCCTCATGGGGCAGAGTTGAATGTTCCATCTCCAAACCAAGTTTGCCTCTTTGATAAAAGTTCCAAATTTTTTGGGGTAGAAATAACAAGAATAGCATCACTTTCATGCATCCGAAAGTTCTCTCCTCACATTGCTACACCCAAAGCTTTGACCATTTCTACCTTTCTTGCCCTTTGTATGATTCTTTCAAGTGTTTCTTTCTTAAGTAGGGCTCCAACTACACTAAGTGGCAATACTTCCATTGCATTCCTAATTATGGTGCTTGTAACTTCTTCCGAATGCTCAGCCTTACTCTTCATACCGCCCAATACTTTAAAAACCGAATTTACGGGCCCCATCAGGTGGATGGGAATTATTGCACGCATTGCTTTGTACTTTACCATCGATAGTTGTAAGTCTAGCACTGCACTCTTTGCATTATTCATGCCGCCAATATGTAGTGTCATTAACAATCATTCTATCCACAACATAGGCATAACCACGTAACAAAATCCATGATCAAACTCAAGGGATAGTAAATTTCAAATAAAAAAAAAAATTTGTTTTGTTATCAGTAAAGAAATTGGCAATGATCTATTTAAGATTGTTTCGACTTCTTGTACATCCGGCCTCATATCTGTTTGGCTTTTGGCCATTCAGCATCACATTCTTCTTCCTGTCCATTCATATTCATGTCCGTTCGGCTTCTTGGCTTCGGCCTCTTGTCTTCTGGCCTAAGTGCAATCGGCATCATGTCCTACCACCTCTCAGGCACCTGTTGTCTTCGTCCCAGCGGCTATCTCCTCATGAGCGCCTGACGCCAGCTTCCCGAGTGCCCAGTGCCAGTTTCCAAGCACCCGGCACCAGCTCCCAAGCTCTTGGCACCAGTTGCCAATCGCCTGGCAGCCACTTCCGAGCACCCAGCACCAACTCTTCTGCATCATTCTCCAGCTTCTGGGCATCAGGCACTCTAGAACAAGACAATCCATCCTTGGCACCCATCAAATGACAGCTTGCTGAGATTATGGGCTTGCTCAAGAAAGTGCCTTCTTCAGCCAGGACAGTTAATGACTTTTCCCTGTCTCTGTCTCCTCCAACGAAGAGGAGTTACACCAAGAGCCTGCCCCTCCTTCAGTGTACGCAGCTCTCATGCAGTATTTACTGGCAAGTTTTCCTGCCTTCTTTGCTCCAGCTGCCCCGGCCTTGCCTGCCTTGACCTTCCTGATGAGGAGCCTTCCAGATGACAGCTCGCAGTTCCCCAAGATGTTACTGTACTCTCCTCATCATTGAAGAAAGCTCTCAAGGAAGTTGGAGACTGGCTTTCTGTGAAGAGGGAACAAGGTAAGGCCTCCTTTGCCTTTTCTCCCTCACTGTTAATCCAGAGGAGATACCTTGCCTATGCCACTGGGGAAGCTCCTTCTTTGGGAGTCGTTGCCTCCTCCCAAGGGGATTTCTCTGACCTCATTGACTCATCCCATTGTTCAGCCTTCTCGTTGGTGAAAATTATGCTTTCATCTCCAGAGCTTGACCACCTTGTCAGGAACCTTTTCAAGGTGTTTGAGGCTTTCAGCTTTGTAGATTGGATGGTTGGAGCTCTCGCCAAGAAGGTTGAGGACTGCTCGGACTTGTTAGCAGACTTGACATTGGACTGGCTTGGGGTTTTTCTTGCACTGACAAGGCCATTATAGGATGGCTCTCTGGAACCTGTGGCTCTTTTCTCTTTAGGGGTCCTAAAGAAAAGAGAAATGGTGTTCCTTCACAACTAAAGGAGTCACCCAAACTCAGAAGTCAGCTCTTTTATTTTTGCCGCTAGACCCTCTTCACCTCTTTTTTTCAGGACACTGTAAGGGAAGTTGCTTAGGACCTTCTAGCCCAGTCTGCCAAATGTCCCAAGGATTTGTTGATGTTTTCTTCCAAGATGGTCTCTCCTCTCAGCAGCAGCCCTTTCATGGAAGTATGACCAAGTCACAGCCCGTGTCCTGCTCCAGTGTCCGTTTCTCAGCCAGAGTGGTCAAGAAGACCTCTATTAGGCCCAAGAAATGAAGAATAAGTCCTTTGTGCACCAGTGGGAGCTAGACTTCTCCATTTTTTGGAGAAGTGGAGTTTAAGAGGGGCAGAACAGTGGATCGTCAAGGTTCTGAAGGAGGGCTACTCCATCCCATTCATGGAGTGCCCCCCCTCTGGTAACTTCTCCCATCGTATTGACGGCCTCCTCAAAAGGCTCGGAGAGCCATAGAGGAGGTCGGGGACAGCAGCACAGAAAGTTTCTACAACCGTCTGTTCATAGTTCCCAAGTCATTGGGGGATTGGAGACCAGTCCTCGATGCCAGCGCCCTAAATTGCTTTGTACAAAAGACAAAGTTCAAGATGGAGATGAACCAGACAGTCCTGTCATCCATTCACCAGGGTGATTGGATGATAACCTTGGACATGCTGGATGCATACTTCCATGTTCCCATCTATCCAGACTCCAGGAAGTATCTCAGGTTCATACTCCAGGACAGAGTCTTCCAGTTTCGGGCTCTGTGCTTTGGCTGGAGCCTCAAGTTTTCACTTGAGCCCTCGCTCCTCTTTCAAAATGGCTTTATTTACTTGGCATAAACATCAGCCTTTATCTAGACAACTGGCTCCTTCGCTCTCCTTCAAAGGAGAAGTGCAAAGAGGACTTACAGAAGACTCTTCCTATCTCTCAAGACTGGGCATTCTCATCAACCTGCAGAAGTCCCAGCTGACTCCGACTCAAGAGATTCTATATTTGGGGATGATTCTCAATTCTCAGACTTTTCAGGGTTTTCCAGCCCCCAAGAGAATCGCCTCCTGCCTTCAGGCGGTCCACAGTTTTCTCACTCTCTCGTCTTGCTCAGCCAATCAGTGGATGAGTCTGTTGGGGACTCTGGCTTCCATCGAGCAGTTCGTTGTTCAGCAGACTCCAAAGCAGCTGATGAAGAGTTAGCCATTTATTTCTGGTGATAGAAATTCATTTCTTGCTATAATGTGGTTCTGATTCCACAATAAGCTGTAGGTCCCATTGCTAAGTAACCAATTGGTTCTTAGCCACGTAAAATAAGTCTAATCCATCGGGCCAGCCCTAGGAGAGCTGTTAATCAGCTCAGTGGTCTGGTAAAACTAAGGTATACTTTTTTTGTTCAGCAGACTCCATATGAGAGTCCTTCGATTCTTCCTCAAAACCAGCTGAGACAGGGAAACACAGCCAGACACCTTCCTGTTCATCACCCAAGAAATCAAGTCTGACCTACAATGATGGCTGTCCAAAGGGTGGTCCTTCTTCCTCTGAGCCCCAGCCTAGACTTCTACTCAGATGCCTCGGATCTAGGCTGGGGAGCCCTTTTGGGGAATCAGGAAGTTTCCAGGACATGATGCCTGGAACAAAAGAAACTTCACATAAATGTCAGGGAGTTGAAGGCAGTCCATTTGGGTCTTCAGTTCTTCTCGACCATGACTTTCAACAAAACAGTGGTAGTCCATTCAGACAATACCACTGCATTGACGTACATTTGGAGGCAAGGCGGTGCTCATTCCTTCTCCCTCTGCCAGGCAGCAGAGGGTCTTCTCCTTTGGGCAGATCAGAATTGAGGGGGGAAAATTGAACGTCCTGGCAGATGAACTGAGTCGTCAGAGGCAGGTCCTTCCAACCAAATGGACCTTGGATCCATTGGTCTGCCTCAGTCTTTGGAAGTTATGGGGCAAGCCAACTTTGGACCTGTTTGCCTCTTCGAGGAATCATCGCCTTCCTCTCTTCTGTTCTCTGGCCCCGGACCTTCTGGCATGGGTGACAGACTTCATGCTTCAGAACTGGTCAGACCTAGATCTTTACGCCTTCCTGCCCTTCAACATGGTCAGGGAAGTGCTAAACAAGTTCCAGACACATCACAACATGACAATGACTCTGACAGCCCCGTTCTGGTCTCTGAAAGAGTGGTTCCCGGACCTTCTACGGCTGTTGGTAGACTTCCCGAGGCTCCTCCCCAAAAGACCTTGTCTACTCAGACAGCATCATTTAAGGAGACACCACCAAAGGTTGTCAACTCTTGCTGTGACAGGCCTCAGACTGGCCGGAAGCTTGTCAGAGTGAAAGGATTTTCAAGACAGCTGCAGAGGCTATTGCTAGATGCAGATGTCAGTCTTCTTGCCTTGTATATCAAGCCAAATGGGCAATCCTCCATAAATGGTGCAGCAGACATAATGTCTCTTCTTCTGAGACATCTTTGACTCAGGTTGTGGATTTCCTCCTGTTTCTGAGGACCTCTAGGGGTCTATCATCCTCCACCATCAAGGGGTATCGAGTTATGCTTAGCTCTGTTTTTAAGCATAGAGGTCTGGATTTGTCATTTAATCCGGATCTTAACGACCTCATCAAGTCATTCAACACGGAGGAAGACCGACTCTGTCTCTTGGAACCTAGGCATAGTTTTGAAGTGGGTAGCAGGCCCCGCTTTCGAACATCTTTTGGTCTGCCTGTTTGAGAGCCATCACTTGGAAGACTCTCTTCCTTGTTGCTTTGGCTACTGCCAAGCGTGTCAGTTAGCTTCAGGCCATTGATAAGAGGGTAGGATTCTGTCAGGGAGAAGCAGTGCACTCATTTACCCTCAGGTTTCCTAGCCAGGAACGAGGAACTGTCTAAGCCCTAGCCCCGTTCCTTCGTCATTAGGAATCTAATGGAAATCTTTGGCCTGGAAGAAGAGATGGTTCTTTGCCCTGTTAGGGCTTTAAGGTATTACCTGAACGGGACTGAGAAGATCTGAGGGCCATCCAGCATCCTCTGGTTTCTGTTAAGAATCCTTCCCGTCCTTTGTCTGAGAACGCACTGTTGTTCTTCTTAAGGGACTTGATCTCCAAGGCACATTCAAGGATTCAAGAGGACATTTTGCCTTCCTTCAAAGTTAAAGGTTACTGCATCTGAGCTGTTGCTAGTACTTGCTCCTTGTTTGCTTTCAGACACAATATGTCCCTCTCGACTATCCTGCAGTTGATTTATTGGAAGTGCAAATTCATCTTTGCGTCGCACTACAGTACTTGAAGGAAGTAGAAACAGTGTTCGAAAATTGCAGTACCTTGGGGCCATTATCAGTGGCTAGCATGGTATTGGGGGGAAGAAGCACAGGAAAAAACTCTTTTTCTCCTCTGTCTCTTTGCCTTGAGATTTTGGGGACCCTCTGGGTACTATGTACCTGGAGTACCCACCAGCTTTTAGTGGAGGGTGGTCAGTGTTAGGTGACAGCATTGTCTGGTTGTGTTATTCTGGTACTGCGCCCAGGGCAGGGGCACTTCTGCATGCTTTGCTAGCCATCTGTCATATCCTTTGCTGCCAAGCTCCACCTAAGTAGAGGTGACCCATGGCTTTACTGCCATGCCACTACAGGTTAAGATGAGCACCAGCCAGAGGCAGTATTCTCCTGCAGTAGGTTTCTTACCAGGAGAGAAACCCCTTCCATGACACCAACCACACAGGATGGCCCATTTCCCTTGGTAGAGTCCACAGAGGATTTCCAAAGATTTCTAAACATCTCCAATGCTGTTTGGTGAGAAAAGCCCTCGCTTGCAGGAGATGCTGGATAGTCTCCAACCGTGAAGGGATATGGACTACGGACTGGTGGAACCTCTACGTGGGCCAGGGAGGAATTTCTCTTGGTGCCTCAGATAGCAGAGCTAGCAGGTCCGGATACCACTCGGCATGTGGTCATTTGGGAGCCATCAGGGTCATTCTGAGGTTCATGGTGATCATTACCCTGTTGATCACCTGATGAGTAAGACAGAACAGAGGAAAAGTGTATGTGTCAAGATTGTCCCAAGGGTGCTGAAAGGCATCCTACGCTGCAGCCCAAGGGTCCAGGACGATGGAGCAGAACACCCGCAACTTCCTGTTGTGCCAGGTTGTGAAAAGGTCTATAACTGGATGCTTTCTCAACGAGAATGAGCCTGTAGGAGTAAATGTCTTGTCAGTAGAGATTGCTTCATTAAGTCTTTCTGGTACTGATATTGGACAGGTCACCAGCCACCATGAGAGCATTGAAGTTATCTACTACTCCCCTAATACATCTCTAATCCAGCTTCTAGTTCAGGTGGTACAGAGGATGCTCAAGGTCCATTGCTGTCTATGGAGAGAATTTTTCCAGGCTAAAGATAGTCCCACCAAATAATGCATAATGAAAATGTGGGAATTTTATACAATACAGTAGTGCAAGAAGTATAGCTGAAAGAGCCATAAAAGCTCCTAAGACTGAGAAAGTAAATTCATGGTGGAGAAAACGTGGTCAGAATGTATTAATAACTTTACTGGATCTACCACAGAGCATATCAAAGAAACAGTGAAAGAATTGTGGCTATTGCAAAGAAGGTGGCTGGGGAATGGGTTTGGGGGGAAGAACTTTTGGAAAATTCAAGATTTAGTTGAAACCACCATAACTGAGTTTTCAGAAAGCTGACTGAAACAGGTCTTATATCTGAGGGAGAAGCAGTGCCAGAAAGCAGATTTATTTCTGGCAACATTGTTGGTAGATTTTGTCTGTTCACTGCTCTCATGTACTTTGAAAATGAAGAAAATGGCAGAAATTGTAAATGTATTATATAAATTGATATTTAAAGAAATGAAAAGCCAAACAAATCAATATGTATTTCCTAAAGGTCAAACCCAAAATCCTGGCCTTTCCTTCCACCTCATCTACCTCTTTCCCTGCCATTCCAGAGGCTCAAGACCAGCCACTTCTCCTCCACCTTCTCCTCCTTCTCCTCCTTAATTTGATGAAATTCAAGGTGCAACTGTATTATTAGTGATGTCTGATCCATATTTGGTGGGTTTGAATCATTTGTTATGACCAATGGATACCAGTGACTATTGCTTTAATATAAAAAGCTATAAGAGTTAAATACTGTACACTTAAAACTATAAAATATATGTTTTCCTAGTTGACTCTGAAATACATAAACAGCTGTGTACATGTATTGTTTGTATGTTAAGTTCATATGAATAACACTATATGATTTTGTTTTCTGATTCACAGGTTGGCCTAGCAGACCGTTCATTAATGCCAGGTGATGTTGTGCGGCGTCTTATCAGGGGCAAAGACACACAACGTGGCTACTGTCGTCAAGTTCATGTGACTTCAAGTGTTCAAGTTGTAGGAACAAAGCATGTGATATTGAATGTGGACAGCAACCAGTTAACACCCCTTGAGGTAATGTGTTTTTTTTTTTCTTTTTTGTACTGTAGAAGTCAGTGCTTCAATTTGTTCATTGCCTTTAAAGTTTATCAGTTTGTTTCCTTCCATTGCTTCTATTGGAAGCATTGTGTGTATACACCAAATTTCTGTTTATGCATTAGCTTATAATATTGGGTACTGTATTCCTAATCCTATTGTAGAATTAGTTTTACAAGATCTCTCTGTAATTTTGTCAAAAGTAAACCAGAGTAGTGATACACTTTCAGTTTGAAACAAAGAGCAGAAAATGTCTGTCGATGGTATAAATGAAATAAGTTGGGCTTATTCCTGCTTAGATACAAATATAGTGCTTTATATGTATTTTTCCATGCTATTGGTTAAGCAGACCATTCAAAAATTGACTTGTACTGCTAATGTGGTAGTATCAGTAAATATACAGGGGAGGCGGGAAGTCGCATCTGTATTCCTCCCTTTTGTTTTTAAATATATCATTAGGTGGGTGTCAGCATAATGTGATCTGTATTGTCTTGTTTTGGTGTGAACAACAATGAAGATAACTGATTTACCACCAACCAGTTGTATCACAAACCTAATGCTTAAAATATAGCACAATTCCTCGTCAACATGAATCTCAGGCACATCCATCCTCCATATAAAATTTATCATCAGTGTGTGTGTCTAGGGTATCCCAGGTCTCTAGCTGTTAATTGCTGCATTTTTTGTGTTTTTTGTTGTCTGTTTCACATATCTCAAGATATTTTTTGGACTCCGATGAAGGCCTGTCTTATGATTTTCTTCATTCTTTCCCATTGATCATCCACTTTCTTTCCTTTTACTTCATTTGCTATTTTCACTTACACAGTATTAGTTTAAAGTTATGTCTCAGCCTAGCTCTGTTTCATGTTGTGACTTAGAGTTTTCCTGAGGTTTCAGAGGTAGTTAGAAGGTAAATTTATGTAAGTAGTGTTGAATCATTATTTTACCCAACCTCAGCAATTTACAACTGAATAATGCAGCTGTTAGTAGCTCCTAACACCCTCCAAAAGAACAACAATGACCCCACCACCTGGCCAGGTATGCTTCAGTAGCATTTAGGGGTTGTGGTGGAGTTCAGTTATTCCTGTTTTATAAAGCAGGTAGTACTTGCTCTTTTAGTTCTCAGAATTTTTTTTTATTCACATATGCACTTTTCATAATTTTTCAAAATTTTACCATTATTTTCTGTGTTGACTTTTTTATGTCATCATAAGGGTTTGTGCTAAATTTATCTAACCAATAGAAATTCATGACTCTAAAGTCATATTTCGCGTTTTAGGATTAGCTGTGAAGTCCTCATATTGTGATCAAAACTTTGTCAGTTTGTAATTTAGTCCTGAAGATGTTGCACATAGGAAAATGTCCATGAGCCATAATAAGTAAATGGAAAGAAATATGAATATTTCCATATTTCTGAGAAGCTTGCCTGAAGTGAAAGAGAAGAATATACTGTAGACTGATTCCAGGTCTAAATAAGAAGGTAGTCTCTGCAGATACTGTAATGCCATTGACTTCAGTAGAAATATTTATTAATGAATCGTTTTCTTTCATTGGCTGGAAGTACAGTACACACCATGCTGCTGCTGTTCCTGGCCATTGTAACTTCACCTATTTACTTTCAAACAACTGCATATAGTTTTTACCTTTTACTTTGTTAGGAGTACTGTAGGTGTTTTCTAATTGTTTTGGTGAATTATGATTCATTTATTCACATGGTAATACAAAGCAGAGCCTTTGATATAAGAATATCTTATGTGCAAGCTGGAACTGTTGCTGAACTTGGTAACAAGGTCATTAACTGGTGTTTATGGGGCCTGGGTTGGGGAATATCCCTCACTAACCTTTCATCACTAATCACTTTTTCCTCAGCCATTATTTTTGACGGCTTAGTTGAATTTGTGTTTTTTGCTTGGTTTTTTGTTTTCAAGAAATACTGTACTTACACAGGAATGTGAGGGTTGTTAGGAGAGGCACCTTTATCCTCTCCAATTTACTCAGGTGGTTTCCCTGTTTGATAAGTATCTTCCTTTTATATTCAGCAGTGTTGCTAATATAAGGGAGAATTTACTGCTGGTGGATGGTGCTTGGTAGAAGACTTAGCCTCCAAGTGCTAATCTTACCTCATCCTCCCTGCTGGGGAAGTTCTCCCTTATCCTCCCCTGAGTATGGGCCCTTCTGGACAAGAGGTGAGTAATCTGGGAGGTGGGGGGTCATAAACCTACTTTTACAATGTTGACTGCAAAATCTGGGTTGATGCAACCCTTACAGTGTCACCTGCTACGTCTGTTGTTGCTGCAACCCTTATGACATCACCTGCTACACCTGTTGCTGCTGTTACTGCTAGGAGCTCAGTGCTATTGAGTTTCCAGTATCAGTTTTCCTTCCCATGGAAGATGCCCTATGGCTTAACTTTACAACCTCCTTAGTGGAGGAAAGCTTGACCTAAGTGAAAAGGGGAAGGAGCTCAAGCGCTATCTTTCCACCACTTTCTCCTGGTTACTTCCATGGGAGGAAGAAGGGGATTCCAGTTGCCCTCTTGCAAGATGTTCCATGAGTCTTCACATAACTGCTTTTCCCAGTCTCTGGGGCACTGGAGCTCTTGAACACTTAGCTTACCTGGGTACAAAGTTTGCTTCCTGCTAATCCATGCAGGTAGTGAGGTGGTCTCTTCCCTCTATGTTTACCTGTAAGTGTATCTGGTTAAGCTAGCATGGCCTACTGTCTGCTAACCCACTGTGTGCATTTTTATGGTTTTTGGCCTATGTGCATGCAGGCATTGGGATTTGCCCTTCTTTCTGTGTTTTTTGGAAGCACACTGTGCATAGCGTGTGCACCCTTCTTGGCTATGGACCACTGCATATAAGCAATTCTTCCTACTGTGCTTCCCAGGATGCATACTTGGTTTAGACTGCCCTGTCTACATGTTTTATGTATGCTTGATCCCAGGATCATAAGCATCCCAATAATGGGTAGACTCATATCACATTCCTCTTGGAATGCACAAGCTCTGGGATTGCATGATAGTGTGCAATCATACACCCATTCACTCACTTGTAGAATAAAGACACCACCCTACTTGCAAGCAAGGTACGTTCCAGACGGCTGTTTCGATATTGAATTGTTTGAAAGGTGGTTACTGTATTCTTCATCCTATTTAAGTATACAGTAAACCCCCCATATTCGTGTTCCCACGATTCGCGGACTCACGCATTCGCAGGAACATGCCTACCCATTATTCACGGAAAATTCGCCCAATCGCAGTAATTTTCACTGAGAAATATTCACTAATTACTCTATTTTCATATAATTTTCATGAATAAATGCACTTTTTGTGATAAAACTATTAAAATACTCAGGTATAAGCATTTTTAGAGGGTTTTTATCGTGTTTAAATGATCAAAATGGGCAGTTCTAAGTGTTTTTAGAGGGTTTTAAGTATTGGCAGATTTTTAGATATTCGCGGGGTTGCGGATCGCATCCCCGCGAATACTGAGGGGTTCACTGTACAGTAAACCCCTGTATTCTCGTTCTCATGATTCGGACTCACGCATTCACAGGTTTCTCTGTGGAACATATCTAGCCATTATTCGCGGAAAATTCGCCCATTTCGTGTATTTTTCACTGAGAAATATTCACTAATTACTGATTTTCATGAATAAATGCACTTTTTGTGATAAAACTGCTAAAATACTTGGGTATAAACATATTTATAGGGTTTTTATTGTGTTTAAACTATCAAAATGGGCAGTTCTAAGTGTTTTTAGACGGGTTTTAAGTATTCAGCGGATTTTAGCTATTCGGGGTGGGGTTTGTGGTACGCATCCTCCGCGAATACTGTCTGGGGTTCACTGTAACGAGGTTGCGCTAACTACAAACGAGAGAGAGAGAGAGAGAGAGAGAGAGAGAGAGAGAGAGAGAGAGAGAGAGAGAGAGAGAGAGAGAGAGCAGTTGTTCTCACTTGGGAGAGTGAAGTTTTTATGAATTATTACAGACAAAGAGATAGAGAGAGAGAATTACGTAAAAACCTTTGACCCGCTGATCAGCAACACTCCCCTTTCTTGTCATGTTTAAGTGATATGTCTGAGAGCTTTGTGTTTGAGCGCCTTCTCAAAAGATGAGGGAAAGAATTTGTTTGTTTAAAATACGTATCACATATGAATTTCGTAATTACAGTTATATTATTAATATTATTTGAAAATTAGTACTTATCAGGAAAATTTTTTTTTATTATACAAAACAAATAAACATATTTATGTACGATAAAAATTCTCTCATCAGTAAAAGAGAGAGAGAGAGAGAGAGAAATTATTACTTTTATAATTAATGTTATTCAATTTACACATTAAAGCTTGAAAACTTATGAATTACATAAAAAATTAAACATAAACACTTCTGCAGGGTTTCTCAGTATTCGTAAATGTTTGCATGTCTGTGAAAAACTCATGCATGACAATTAGTTAGGTTCCAATGAAAAGTTCGTGTGTCTGTGAATTCACGTGACTCGAATCGCGCAAGTTCGGGATATTACTGTACTCTATATTCACATATTAATATCGTATTGTACAAACATTAACATAACGTATATGCATCTTGACATGGATCTTTCAAAATGTTATGTTTTACTTCACTGTATCCAATAATATTGTAGATATTCTTATATTTCTTTTGTATTATAAATTGTGATCAATGTTTTGGTATGGAAATCGATTACGCTGGTAAAGTTTATTTTGCCGTATTTAATTCTGTTCAGAGTGCTTTTCTTGCTTCTAGTTAGCAAGGTTATTGTTTGCTATACGAAGTGTTTTTAAGTCGAAGTATAACTTAAATATGTCTTGTTGTGAAAGTAATTTAGCAATTTTTTTTGTTATTAGATGACCTTGGCCGTTTATGTGTAAAAAAACTCAAGGTTCCATTCTCTATTTTCACTTGATTTCATCATAATACGAGCTTTACATATTTATCTTTTATTGGTGTGAAAACAGCAGTAATATGTGTTCTTTCATGCCCAGTAGTTTTGATTAAAATACTTTTTCTCCAGTTTTATTTACAGTCTAGTTTCATCCTTGTTGCCAGTGCACAATAATTTATAGTCATTAGCATCTTGAACATTGTTTTCTCAGCTTCAGCTACAACTTACAGCTTAAATTTAGCAGTATATTTCCTTGCCAATCTTTTATCCATAGCAAATAGGGTATAATGTAAAAATATATTAATCCTATTCTACTTAATGTCATTTGTAATATAACTACCGTAATTGTTTACTACCGTACGATGGTTGAAATACAAGCATACAAGCAAAACAGCTGTTGTTAGCCAATTTGGTTATAAGCAAAACAACAGTTTCTCATTCGGTTGTTTATGGCTGTACACATTTACGCAAAGAGTATAACATTATCAACAATACTGTTATCATTCTCTTTTACTTTTTAACTAGAAGATGGAACAAAGAGATGGAGGGAAAGAAGTTGGTCTATTGTAATTTGGTCTCTCTCGCTGCCTGATTGTACGCTGCTGCCTGTGTCCGCACAAAATTAAAAAATATTTTACAAATATTGTCTTATCGATATTACAGTAATTGCTTACCCCATCGCAAAATCGAATTATCGTAACTTGAGCACTACCTGGGTACCTGAGTATTTTAGTAGTTTCATTACAAAAAGTGCATTTAGTCATGAAAATAATATGAAAATACAGTAATTAGTGAATATTTCTCAGTGAAAAATACAGTGAATGGGCGAATTTTCTGCGAATAATGTGTATATATGTTCCATAGAGAAATCCACGAATCGGTGAGTCTGCGAATCATGAGGATGCGAATACAGGGTGTTTACTGTATACCTTTTTGTACATATGTACTTTTTAGTTATCCATCGTTAGCTCTGCCTGGTTTTGGCACAGTAACCCCACCCCTTCTGCTGAAGGAGGGTACCTTCAGAAGAGACCTCAGGTATCTTCATGATGAGGATCTCATACCTGAGCGACAGTCCTCCTAAGGTGGCAGTAATAGCCAGTGGATTTTATTCACTGGGTAAACAAACACTTGTTTACAAAATATTTTGTTTCTGAGTAGCCTTTAAAGGGTTGACTGATTTCCACTCTGCCCACCACCTTTTCATATGTGGGAATCGGCTAAATAATGGAGAGGTAAGGTTCATTTCAAAAATATAAATACTGTACACAATTTAAGATTTATTTTTTAAATACTTACTATAACTCCATTATGTAATTTGCCCTCCCTATTTTCCTACATTCAAAGTGGACAGAAGTAGACTGACTGGCTACGAGTGTTTATGCCTTTCAAGCCCCGGGTGGGGGTGGGGCAAGTAGATGGATAGAAGACAGATATTCATAGAAAACCGAGTGTTCTGGTTTTTTTTTTCTCAGTCTGTCAAACTACTGCTGGTGTGGAAATAAAAGTATATGATGGAGAGGTAAGTATTTAAAAATAAATTTAAATTAAGTATTAATAAATTTTTTTACTCAACGTTAAGCCATTTCCTTAAAAGGGTGTATGTCCTGAGCAAAAAAGACAAGACAGTGATCACTGTCATATTCAGACTTCTGCTGGTAAATGGTGGACGAACCCTCAGCGCAGAAAAATTCAGAGCATTAGCTGTTTCATACACATACATTAGGTGCATTAGCAGCTTGTTGAACCTCCCAAATGCAGTGTACCTTTCACCTCTTGCAGACACACTTGTTTTCTAAGTATTGAGGACATTCTTTTCTAGTGCTTCCTTTACTCCATCTGTCCAGCTTATTCTGTTGGTCTGGTATGAAGCACTTTCTGTTGGTTTTGTAAGAACAGATTATTATTTATATTTTAAAATTTTATATTTATAAAGAGGCCCAAAAAGTTTAATTAAAACTGTGTTTTTGCTCTCAACACTAGGCAGGCTGCTGCAGTCAACAGTGTATTATTTTCTAGTGTCAGAATTAATATTACTCAGTTTGTGAAATATTTTGCCTAGTGCAGTTATGGAATTGTTGGGCTTGTAATTTCTGTTATGTTTGATATTGCAATATTTCATATGCCAGTATTTAATGGAAATTTTAGATTATTTATGTTTGAAAATAATTTATTTTTTATCCCATTTATTGCATTAGTTTTTTGTAGTTTCTCTAAATATTGGTAGCATTATTTGGAACTGTAGTAGTGTTGGAAGTTGTTCTTTTATTAATCCAGTATGTAAATTTTACAGAATTCACTACAGATATTGCCGTAGCACTTGATTCCTGGGTTGGGATGGTCCATGGTCAAGTGTCGCCTTGTTATGGTGTGTGGGGATGGCTCAAGATGTGTCATGTCGGACAATGAAGCTCTGGAGTTGGACGATATGCGAGATTCCAGAGATAGGTTAGATTGGTAATTGTCATTTCAAGCTCATGGTAATACTGTATATCCATCCCCGCAGCTTTTGGAATTCCTTTGCAATTTATTTAGTTTTCTCATGAACAGCACTTCTGTCAATTGCAGCCTGTTGTTTTGTTAATTCTTCTTGAATCTCTTTATCCAGAAGCATTGCTATATGTAAATTAGAAGTATTTTACTGTATTTGATTATGTTTCTTTATTTGTTACTTCATAATCTTTGTGTTTGCTGCCGTTCTCTTTTGTTGTTTGCAAGTGTAGCTGTTCAGTGTACAAAACAATATGCTTTGGACAGAAGCTCTTGCACATTTGTTCTTATAGGTAAAGTTTGCATTTATAGATGACTTTATCAGTGTTATTACCTTGGTTGCATTGTTGTTTACTGTGTAAAGTAGGATTTCTACAGCATTTCTACCTCAGCAAATCCAAAATGGCTGTTTGAGCACAAAAGTAGTAAGTCAGTACTTCCCATAGTCAAAGGGAGAGAAGAGTATGGTTTAATTCATGAAACTGTGATTAGTAATGTGTATTCTTATAGATTAAATAGAAATACTGAAATAATACCAGAATTTTTCATGGGTTTTTGCAGGTGAAGACAACAAAATAGTTTATTATATAATAATTGTCACTGTTGATTTGATTTATAAATGCTTTGACATTTTATATAATTATTGTATCAGTTTTATTTTGAGATTTTATTTAAAAAGTGAGAATTTATATCAAGAAGTTACATGTGGATTTTGTTCATCTACTTTGTGATAATAATAATAATAATAATAATAATAATAATAATAATTAATAATAATAACAATAATAATGATAATAATAATAATAATAATAAAATAATAATAATAAGCTGGTGATGCCGAGCTTCAAGGCATACATCCTTTTCAGCAAGACTGCCAAACTCTAATTTAGATCTGGATTGATATGAAATTTACAAATATTTCCTCTTACATATACACGTGCTACATGCAATATGCACAGTAATTTCCTTTGGGCATTATTGAGATGAAGTCATGTTTTGGCCATACACATTTTCCAATATGGCCACCAAGTCTTTTGACTATGACATTATCGTCCTTATGCCTGCTTCACACAATTTCAGTGACTCACCTTTTCTCTTATCCTACCATCATTTAATATATTTATTCCTCTTTACCTTTACAAATCAGTTGCTTCTGTTCTCCCCCTATCCATGTTAACTTTTATTGGTCCGTCTTTTTGGCTTTTTTGTTACTTTTGCTCATGTGTACTCTCAGTTTTCTCCTTTTGCAAACACTTTCAAATTCTGTCACTAATTCCTGCAGTTTCTCTGTGCTGTGCCAGTTAGTGTTATAATTGGAAAAACAGCCATTTCACAATCTATTCATGACATTTTCCTGTCCTACAGTATTGTATTTACATTGGCTGTCCTTTCTCAGATTTCTTGTAATACTTAATCCACAAAGGTATTTAACAGTGTTGGAGCCTGGTGCACCCTTTTCTCAGCTTCACTTCCAGCATAGAAAGTTTCTACCTCTCTCACCAACTGATTTTTCTTTACAATACATCACCACTACCCTCTGTTTTAGTGCTGTCATTTTTATTATAAGCTTTTCTAGGACTGTGTATGCTGCATACATGTTTTTCTCTTTATTTTCAAACTTCTCACATAACAGGTCTATAACAAATGCTTGGTCCACACTCCATTTTCATAGTTGAAACCCACACTTTTCTAAATCTATTAATTCTTCTATTATACATTTTACTTTCTTAGTCAAAATGAGACCATGCACTTTCCCTGGTATACAAAACATACAGTCTCCTGTGTCAACTTTACCATTTTAACTAAAGAACAACTATTCCTTTCTCCCATTCTTTTGGAACTTCTCCCTCATGCAAACATACCTTGCACACCCTGGTCAGCCACTAATGGTTCGAAAACTACAAACTTTTACAACATATGAGATTAGAGTAATATAGTGCTGTCAAATTAACTGCTTTATTTGCCAATATATATGAAGATGATATTGAATATACAAAATATGACAGTTTTTTCAAATGATCCACTTAGCCGTACCTATTATTAGTCTACATATAAAATTGGAATAAAGTCAGACTAGTAGGCACAAAGTTATAAAAATCTTTTAACAGCTCATTCGTATGACTGAATAAACCTTATTTGCATGAGTATGTGAAAAATTTAAAATAGGAGGTTTTCCATTTGCTTCTCTGAAGACCTTTGTAGTTGTTAACTAAATCCAACATGGCATCCATTCACAAGACCTGCACCTTTAAATCTTTCAAAGTATAGATTAGAGGCATATGGTGTTATAGTGGGAAGTTCAACATGTTTTATCTAATTTTTTTTTTCTATAATTTCTTGTAAGTTTGGTTAATAGAATAGAAAATATGATAATGATAATATGAATGGGAATGTTAGGGCTCCTTTGCTGTAATTTAAGTTATAGTTTGAAAAGTGTTGCAAATGTCATTCCAGGTACAATTAAGGAAAGGAGTTTACAAGAAGGAAATAGAATTACATACAAGAAGCAGAATAAAAAATATAGATTACAGTGCAATAAAGAAATTTTGGCCAGGATCAAGAGCTTGTTGATAGTGTATGAGCTTATAGTTGGGTAGGAATAAGGAATAAAATAAATAAGGATTGGGAGGAGGAAATGTGAAATTTAATGACGGAAAATAGATTATTTGAGAAGATTATGTGCAGGTATATCGGAAGGTGGACAAGGTGACCAGGAAATAAAAAAAAGGAAAATTTAAAAAAATAGGTACCGTAATTATGAGCAAGTATTGTAGGGATTTAGGAGTTATTATTTCTTTGTACAAGGAAAAGTTAATTTAAATGACTGTAAGGTTTATGGAGGATAACATTACTTATTATATCGGGGGAAAGAGTATGGTAGGATTTAATCAAGAAACTGAGACAGGTGACAGGGATTGAAAGGGGAAGGTCAGAGTGGGTTTAGACAAGGATACACTTATGTGAGAAGATGGAGAGTGAACAGATAAAACTGAATGTGGCATATGTAGCTTAGAAAAAGCTTATGATAAAACTGATGCAGGGTTGTGGATGTTGAGCCTGTATGGCACTGAAAATAATTTCTTGAGAGCAACTTAGGGATGTCATGATGTATGTGAAGCATGTGTTAGCCTATGTAAACAGGAGGGTGACCAGTTTTGTGTAAAAGTGGGGCTGAGACAGAGGTGCTTTACATCTCGGTGGCTGTTTAATGTCTACTGAATTGAGTGAATCAAAAAGTTAAAGATAGGATATTAAATTCAAGTGCAGGATAATGGGGTAAGAAAATGCTTGTGAATCAAATGTGGATTGGTTGTTGTTTACAGGTGGCACTGTACTGATTAGAGACAGTGAAGGGAAATTTACAGAAACTAGTGAAAGTGTTTGTACAGGAAAAATGGTAGTGTATTTGATCAAGAATATGGTTATGAGGGTAAATGGAAACCAGGAAAATTGAGCAGTGAATATTAGTATGGATGGTAGAAGAATGGAAGTGTTTTATTTTTGACTGGTATTTGGGAGTGCGTTGGGTCACAAAATAATTGAAGCAAGGAAGATAGCAAGGTGTATGCAGAAGTTTGGAAGAGAAGATTGTCTGTGGAAGCAAAAGTTGGAATGTTTGAAGGGATTGTTTGGCCATCTCTGCTGTATGGAAATGAAGGGAAAATATTGAAGGCAAATGAAAGGAAGAGGTTGGAGCTGATGAGATGACTTGTTTTCATAGTATAAGTGGAGTGCAAAGGATTGGTATGTTGAGAAATGTGACGATGCATAAAAGATTATTTGATTATGTGGAGAGAATAAATGATGATAGATTAGTGAAGTTTATAATGCTGAAGTTTAGAGGAAGATTTTAGACTGAAGGAGGGGCTTAATATCTTGGCATGTTAGATGGATGATTATGTTCCAGTGTATATGAAAGGGGTTCGGTACACTGCCGAAGAACTGATGGGCTTTAAGTGTAGGTGTATGAAATAACTTTATAAAAGTTTTCTGTGTGGTATTGATCACTGAATCAGCAGGGAAAGTGGCAGTGATCATTATCTTGTTTTTCCAGTGAAGAACCCTATTTTTAGAAGCAGTTAAGAAAATCATATTTATTTTATACCATTTGGTTTTCCTGTAATCATCATATGTATATTTTTTGTAATGCTACTTGAATTTCTATGTGCTTCAGGCTTATTGTGTTGCTTTCCTGCATGCATTGTCGTCTGTATTACATAAGATTAATATGAGTAGAAGTGTAGCTGGTACAGTTTAATTTTGAATGCCTAGTATGACTATAGAGATTGTTGATTTGTTACCTTATTATTTTTTTGTTTTGTTACCTAATTACATTTTTGTATGAAAGTGTATTATTTTTATATTTCTTAGAGAATATTGGGTGTTATTTTATGAAGAGCTTTTGTGAAGTCTAAGCATGCTGTGTTCAGACTTGTGCTTTATAAATATTTGGTTTCTAATTGGTATGGATATATTTGATCTTTGTTTATCTTATTGTATTGCGTAAGATGTATCAGTATATATTTTCATTAACCAGAGTTCCTAAACAGCTTTTTTGGCCTCATACAACCATCAGCCTCCAGTAGGGAAGTATATTTGGATACTTATAGACAGATTGAAATGCAATTCTCTGACCAAAAAGCGTATCACAGATGGACAACAACAGCCAGATGGAAATGTAATTCTCTTGCCAGAAGTGTAAAATTTAAGCTAAACAACAGCCAGAGGTGTCAAGGTGTCCCTTGTGGAAGCCCATGGAAGCACTAATATGAACAGTCTGGTGATCTATGTATCATCAGGGATACCCTAGGAACTCCTGACCCACAAATAAACCTAGCCATATGCTGTTTTTTTTGAGCTTCAGAAATTTTGAAGTGTGAAGACCAGTGACATTATAGAGCAAAGCAAAGTCTCACTAAAATTTGGCCTTGCGACACATTCGCAATATATTCTCCTCTTCATTGATCATCATTAACCCTTATAGGGTTAGGCTTTCTTATAAGTTCTTTCTGGTGTCTTCTATCTTTGGAAGCATTACCCTGGGCAGATAAATTGATAAGACACCTGGTCATCCTTAAAGACCAAATGTAAAGTTTCTCGTGGAGATTACCCTAGAATTCCAGTGTTTCAGGAGTCATATTCTTACCTCAGCACTTGCCCTCTGGGAAAGCAATAGAGCATAGAAATTTTAAAGAATGTTTATAAATATAAATTCATGACTGCAAGGTTTTTTGTTCATCTATATTTTATTCATAATCTGCACTCATTTATGTGGAACAACCAAAAACACCATTAACTTGCCAGTCATGTTTCTACAGGAATGAATACCAGGAAGAATTTTGGTTAAAGCCATCAGATGCAATGACAAAAGTGCACAGTCAGTGGTTATACAGTGACAAAGGAACCATAATGCACATATAGGAACAAAGTCAGTTATTAGTATGTGATAGGAAGATATGGCTGTGATGAGAAATGATGTTGGAAAAACAATAATGTAATTCTGGAAAACCTTTGAGTAGAGTTGCCAGACAGAAGGTTTTAGAGGCCTAAAGGGAAGTTTATACATGTGAGAGTGGAGAAACCAAAATGCAGGTGGATCTTTTGAAGATGAAAGTATTGATGGTATAAAAGGTCTGCACTTTTATACCAGGTGTGGTATGCTTAAGACGCCATAGACTGCTGCAAACCAAAGTGATTGTGAAAGAAAGAATGAAGATAAAGAAAGATAGTCAAAAGAAAAAAGATGGAACAAAAAAATTAAGTAAAAATTCACTATGGAGAATGTATCTGCACATAAAAAATGTGGTTATTAAAAAGAACCAAAAGAAGGCGTACAAAAAGGAGTAGAAGTATGTGATGTAACTTGAAGCATATAATGAGACCAAGACATGGTAGTGTTAAATCAGTATGTACAAAGAGTAATTTAAGGGGAAAGCCTTCAAGCACTGGAAGAGGACAGGCAAAGATGATGTTAAATAGCTAAACCTGGTAAAGTGGAAGAAGGCCAAAAGACTGAAGGCAAGCGCAGAAAGAGATATTTGGGAGGAATGGAGTATGAAATTCAAGCATTACTGTCAATGGTGTGTGCCAGAGTCATGCCGTCTTCTACTACTTCTTCTTTAAGTAGAAGATTGTTATTATTGATATTATTTTTGAAGTAGTTTAATGAGATTACATTACTTGACTCACAGGATGTGCCTGAAGGATTTGTCCTTGGATTGTAAGTAAAACTGTAACAAGTTAAACTTAAAAAAGTTAGATAGCCAGGTGAGAGAAATGAATGAAAAGAGAAAGAAAAGATCAGTGCAACAGGGACTCTCAGCACCATCTGCAGTGTGACTTTGTAAGCAGCACTCTCTTACAGGGGATCTATCCATAAGAAGAGCAGATGGGAAAGAAGTGATGGGTGATATTAGTGGTCTTGTTAGAATGCTTAATAATGTTAATAATAATACATTAGGAAATACATTTTTAAGGAGTATTTATAAGGGCTGTAAGAAAAAGAGCAGCAACAACATGGATGAAGTGGAAAAAATGCAAGACCTTGTAAATACTGTATCCAGTGAGTAATACATACGTAGCACGATGTAGATTTCTGCGAGGTGATTCTATAATGAGGGGTAGAAAAGAGATGAATAAAGAGATAGTTAAGAGAATAAAAAAACAGAAACTGAATAAATTATGTAAAAAATGGGAATCAAGATTGTCACCAAATATGTTATTAAAAAGTAGTCCATAGAAACTGCTAGAAGAACTCAGGTGAAACATGGTGGGATATTATGAAAATTGTATCAAGAAAGAAAGAAAAGATATTGGAATTAAGATGTTCAGAGGGCAGTGGAGGTGATGAAGAGAGCTTTCAAGCTTTGGCATTGGACAGGCAAGTGAAAGGAAAGAAAAATGGGGAGAAGAGAAGGGAGACTAAGAGGAGGTGGCAAGGGCAAAGAATACTATTTGGAAGAGAAGGAAGATTAGAAGGAGGTGGCAAGAGCAAAGAATACCAGTTGGAAAAAGTGGAATTAGAATGCCAGAACATTATTGGGAAAAGAACAAAGTATTTAAAAGAATAGAGAGATTCAGGAACAATAAGCAGGATTTGAAACGTATAATGAAGAAAATTATTATGAACTGGAGAGTGTTGGCCAATTGAGGGACCTTTAAAATATGTAACACCTTAAAGAAGATGAGGAATGGAAAAGACCAGGATTACCTGGAATAATTAGTAATTTAATAAAAGCAGTGAATGAGGTAGTCATTGATGAGCTTACCAGATATATGAAACCTAATTGGATGAGAGGTTCCAGAAGCTTCGGAAAAGAGCCCTACAGTAATGATATACAGAAAGAAAATGAGATGCACTGCAGTGTGAAAACAATAGAGGAATGATACTCTTGAGCATACAGTGAAAATATTGGAGAAGGTGCTGAGGGAAAGGCTGAGAAAGAATTTACCATCGCTACTTTGGCTTCACGACTGATATAGTGACAACAGAAACAGTCCTTATATTAAGGCAGCTGTAGGAAGAGTACCACACAGAGAGGGAAAGATTATACTCCAATTTGCAGATCTTTCCTTTTTTTGAGGTTCAGTACTGTATGGTTTTATGGAAGTTCTTTTCTAGTGTGACCTAATTATGAAATTATTTTCCTAATTATTTAGTTGAGTCTTTCTAATTCCTGAAGCTCAAAGTGAAGCCATATGCTTTTATGCTGAGCTGGTTCACAAGTCTCATTTTGTTTATTTGATTTTTTCTTATTTCTCTTGTGTATATATTATTTATTTCTGGACTTCTTTTTCTGCTTTACTCATTAGAATCCTTGGGCTTGTAGCATTCTGCTTTTCCAACTAGGGTTGCAGTTTGGCTACTAATATTACAGCTATTACCATTAATAATTTGTGTATTGTATACAGTATTGTAAATGGATTTATGCACTTCATCACTTTTTCTCTTCTGGTGCAAAGATGCCACAGTGGAGGCATACTGCTTTACCTTGTAAGGCTCAGAGTATGCGCATCATTCGTTGAAAGAAACCTACATCATTTCTGTTCTAATTGTTCTCCAGAACCTCTCGTGCATTACCTGGAGAGAATGGTAGGCAGACCAGTGAGGTTTGTATTACGAAAAGCAGTGGTGTAGAAGTGCTGTACCCAAGAGCAGCATATGAGTCTTCATGTATGGTTTATCATCTGTCAGTGGGAGCTCTTTCACTAGTGTGTGTTAAGTATCCCTGGTTTGCTGAGCTCACAAAGTATTATTTTTTAAAACATTGTGAAATACCATTTGTATGCTATGAAATATTTTGTTTTATTTCAAAATTTCAGGTCCTTGCAGAACATGATCTTAAACTGACATTTCTCCAATGAATTGTAATTATGCTCACCTTACTTGTTCCTAACAGGTTAGACATTTCTCAAATGTGTTCAACTTCAGTTCACCAATATGTAAGAATAAATGTTTTGGTTGAATTCACATTCAGTTGAAGTTAGCCTAATTGAATAGCATAGGCTTAATTTTGGTAATAATGAAATTTGTTCAAAGCAACAGTGCAACCAAGGGGTTAAAGTGTGTAATTGAAAATGAAACTGTGCATTACCCTGAGCTTGTGTTTGTTTTCTTAATTTTAGTTATTTTAGTATAAGAAAAGGACTTCAGGATTATTTTTATTTTTTCTTTTAGTTTCTGTGAATTATAAATTTTGGGAGGGAACTTGCTTTCTCATGGATTTAAGTTTTAATATCATATGTATGAATTTCTGTTGATGGTTTCTTCGCCTCATGCTCTTGTGATTACTTATTTAAAAGTAGTTAGAAGGGTGTGAGAACTTTCATTCTCTTGGGTTTAAGTTGTACTGGGGTTTGTGTTTTAACATTGCATATCTATTTTAGTTAATTGTTTCTTTACCTCATACTGTTCTAACTATTACTTTAAGAGTACAGTAGTTAGAATAGTGTGGGAACTTGTATTCTGTGGGGTTTGTTTTTAATATTGTGTGTATATATTTTAGTTAATAGTGTCTTTACTCCATACTTTTATATAGTAACTACTTTAATAGTAGTTAGAAGAGGTTGGAACCATGTATTTTCTTGGATTTAAGTTTTAATATTATGTGTATGAATTTTAGTTAAAAGTTTCTTCACCTCAAACTCGTAACTATGGCATTAAAATTTCCTTTGAATTTTGAAATACTGTTGTACACATCACACCGTCCTTTTCTTCCCTAATAATTCCATCCACATAACACCTTGCTTAGGTATTTTGAGAGGTCCTGGCAGGCTGATATGCTAGTATTTATCCTTTATTTCCCTTGCATGGATTGTTGCTTTGGTATCAAAAACCCGCCTCAATAATTAGGTCAGATGACCACCTCTTGCTATAATTTACTCTCCCTCTAGTCCTCATTTTGACTGATTTTGCGAAGCAGTCAAAAGTTTGGGTACATAAGAAGCACATATTCAGAGATTCTGCCACTTCTGGTGCTTTTCATGCCTCTTTGAAGGAAACTTTTTTTCTACCAAAAAAAATTTGGATTTTTGCTCTTTAAAGTTCTCAACAGCCTGTGCAAGTCAAAATTTCATTCTCTCTTTTAATCCTGATGGATTTGTAACTTATTCTCTTAGTGAAAGGCTACACACTTCAGCTCTCATTCTTCAGCCAGCTCTTCTATCAGCAATTTCAGTGACCCTTATCCCCTTCTCTTTTTCTGCTGTTGATCCTTTTTTGGTCACTGATTTGTTGTGATCAAAAGGGGGTTACAGTATTTCTTTTCCCCCTAATCAGCCATGCAATACGTGTCAGGTCACCCCCTAACACATTTGCTCTGTGGGAATCAGAAATGTATGGATTAGGTCACTTAGTGAATGTTTCTTTCCTTGTACCCATAAGATTTTGAATTCTCTTTTATTTTGACCATTAACCTTCATCTGCAACATGGAGCTGGGTTGCTGGGACTTGATTTTCATCTGCTGCCAGTCTTCGCAGACTCCCTCACCTTCTTGACACCTTTTTAAGTTGTTATAATGAGATTATGGCCCTCTTTTAGTTGTGAAATGGTTGTTGCCTCTTAATTGATGTATGAGCACTTACCATTATCTTCAGTGTTTTTATGTTAATTTTGTTGGCAGGATAAGAGGTGAACTGATAATTTTCTACCTGAAATCCTTTGGTTGATTAACCTTCATCATCATTTGATGCCAAGATGCAGCAATATAAGAAAAATTTGCCACAGTTGATAACTCCACAGTAAAATTGGTTGTGCAATATTTGCTTTTTATAGTAGTTTAATCACTTTCTTAGGCACACAGGGAAAATTTCAGAAAACTACAATAAATGTGAAATAACATAAGTAAGTAATATCTGTGTATTTCCTATCAGAAGCATGCAGAAACGATCAGGGAATTTTTCTGTCCATTGGAAAAGGAACTGTATGGCTGACACTTAGACCTGATGGATCATTTACTTCGATATAACAGAATTTAATTTTATTAATTTAATGAAACCATGAAAGAACACTAGATGGGTTATATTGACAAAATGGCTGCAATTGCAGTTTATACCTGATGGTTAGGCTTTTCTTATCTCTCATATTGTCTTTAGCTTCAGATGTTATTTTTGTTTGGTTAATCCTTCATATATTCCTCAATCTCTTCTTAGTGAGCTTGTGATAACAACTAAGCAGGTAACCCAGAGTTCCACTTTGATCACCATCATTTCATTTATCCCATTAGATAGTTATGGCATCCTGCAACTAGACTGCATAACAAAACTCTTAAGAGTTAAAAGTATTGCTTCACTAATCTCATACCCTGTAGAAGGTTACTGCTTGTTTCATGCACAGTAAGCAATACTGAAGGCTCTTACTGCTTAAATTTGGCCCCACTTACATTGGTTACTATCTCTCACGTTGCATAGAATTTTTTGGGTTCTTCTTTAATTATACCTTCCTTCAGTTTTTGCATTGTGTAAAAATTAATCTTATAGACAAGCCTGTAAGTGATTTTTTTTTTTTTTTACTGTTTAGTGATAAAAGCTAGTCTTGTAGATAAGTTAATAAGCACAGTGTGCTTATTAGCTTATTTTTGGGTATCAGGCTTGCGTATTAGAAAGTAAGACTTCATGAGACACAATTACAGTTTCAGTTGTAAATAAACAGCTGTGACCTTCCAGCCCAACATCTGGTTATATTGCTAGGTCGTTTTTTTTATTTTTGCCATAGCTTGACTTGTTTAATACTATATTTCACATAGAAGTATTAGTAACACTATTTCCTCATAAGTAGTTCTCTATTTCAGTCAGTATTATTCAGACTTCAGAGTTCCTTTAGTAATTTTGGATGATGACCTTTCTTTTCCAGTAGCAAATAAAAGCTAATGAAAAGTATTTTGTATTTAGTTAGAGGAGATCAGAATGCTAGTGAAAATTTTTTACATTGTGTTAGATTTTATCTTTTTAGCTCTCTTAAAGACTGGTGTAGTCAAAGGTTACTTAGTTACATAGATCAGATGCTATTCAGGTGGCCTTGATTTTTCTGTTTTTCAGATACTTTCACTGTCTTTGTGTTAGGCTTGAGAGGCGGAGTTGCAATTTCTTATGAACTCAAGTTGTGTAATTGTTGATCAGATGAACTGTATTTTCTGATTCCAAGCTGTAGGACTCTCTTATTGACCTCTGTTTCACACATACGTAAAACCTTTCTTCTTACAGCAAGTGTCTGTTTTTGCTGATTATGGAGTTAATCTCTTTTTTTTCCTCCATCTCAGTTTTTAAAACTCTTGGCTAAGATCCCAAAATGGAATGGTTGAATGAGGATTTAGAAAGAAAGTTTTGAAATGTTATATCCTAAATAGGATCTAGTATTTTACGTTACAGAAAGAACGACAACAATGTTTTGTGCTGTAAGAAGTTAAAGTCAAGGGAAGTACAAGGAAACCTTCCTTATTAAGCAAAGTGAATTGGTTTCAAAGGAGTTGCTTGTTTTCAGTTAAATAGGCGATGATTTTAAAGGTTCTACTGTATATTCTTACTTCAAAAATTTTTACTTACTTTCATCAACATGGCAAGATCAGTAATTTTTGTATGATAAAGAGGTTACCAGCTATTGCATAAATTCTTGATTTAGCAGCTTAGAATTGAATTTTTTGTACCCTCTTGTACTGCAAAGTTATAAATAACATAAGTAAATAAAAGTTGAATGTCGTTTAGTACCAATTACAAGGACACATTCTTTTAATTTATGCTTATTTTTATATATAATGCCTCCATAGGGGGTTAATGCCATCAGTACACCTCATGCAGTGCACTGTAGGCATGACTTAAGGTTCTTTGCAGTGTCCCATCGACTCTTAGCTGTAACCCTTTCCATTCCTTTTACTGTACCTTCGTTCACAATCTCTCTCTTCCATTTTACTTTCCACCCTCTCATAACAAATGATTCATAATGCAACTGCAAGGTTTTCCTCCTGTTACACCTTTCAGACCTTTTCACTGTCATTTTGTGTTTCGGCGCTGAACGACATCTTAGGTGGCAGTGCTTGGCCTTTGGCAGAAATTCTATATTCTATACATTATACATACTTGTAGTTCATGTATTCAGTGGTCTGACATTTCAAGTTTATTATGTACATTTATTAATATAACATTGGACTTGCATCTACCTGTACAAGCAGTAGTAGTGAGGGCTGTAAAATAAGATATCTTTTCTGCACTGATTCTTGGCAAACTGAAACATTCATGCCATAAAGTTGTACAGTTTATGTTTATTTTGAATTCCAGTCTTTGTTGAATCTTTAAGCTATGAATAAATTGGTAACGATGATGTCTTCCAGAAAAATTATTTTTTTTTTACTTGGTTTACAATGTAATTTGAATAATTTTGTTTTTATAAATGTGTATATAAGATTTTATGCTGTATACATATAAAAATTTATATAGATTTTTATATGGAGTGTAGAAGGGCATCCATCTTTAAAACATCTTCCAAAACAAGTTAGGAAATGGGCTGTTCATTGAATGTTGGACACACTGGGAAAAGGACTTGGTAAAACAGCAACCCTGAATAGGATTAAGCTGCACAGATGATGAAAATGTATTTTTCTGTTTTATGAAAATCATAATACTGCACTTATATCTGTCTAATTCCTGCTACTGTCATTGTAAAAGTAATTCAGATATCAAATTGTTGAAAGGACAGTGTATGTATCGATAATTGATGTATAAAATATTCACACCTTGTTTATGTCTATTTTTCTTTTTTAATTTTCTCAGATTCTGAGTTAGGATCGCTATGATTTTTATCCTGGCCAGCAGCTAGTTGGTACAGCTAGAGTTTTTGAAGAAGTAGAATGGATCCACAAAACAAGGGAAATGAGGCATGCCCTTTCCAAGCCATATAAACAAATCAAAGTCACCGAAGGAGAACAAGTTCAGGTATGAAAGATCTGTGTACTTGATTGCTATTTTGGCTAATGTCTTATATTTTTTTTTATTTTGTTTCAGTGAATTGAAAACCTTTTTCTTTACTACCTTTTTCTTTACTATTGTCTCTTTATGCTTGGTTAAAACAATAGACTGAAAGTTGCACATCCATATGTCACAGGTAAAGCAACAGTTTTAAAAGTGGATGAGACATTACCCATTTGGAAGACCCCATCTCACTTACTGAAATATTTGGTGGTTATTATCCAACCTTATATGTTACAATATTTTGTCTTGTCGAATTGCCACTAACCTTGATTCTTAGTGTCAGAATGTATCTGGTTGTGAAATTCTGGAGTAGTTTAGAGTTTAATCAGCATGTAAGTTTTGTCAAAAAAGATTGAACATTGTGATTTTTGTCTGTAAGGCATATTTCATCAGTTAATGGAAAAATTATTCTGTTATTTTCATCAGTTACAAGCAAATGTGCTGTTCATGGAACAATATCATGTGGGTGGAGAACCAGCTTATCTAACAAGGGATTTTTGAAGGAAAATCTATTTCTGGAGAGGGTTTCGTGTCATCGATGAAAAAGTCCATTCAGCACTTATTTCAGGTAATTCGTTGCTAGATACCAAAATGAAAGCTAAATGAAATGCTGGAGTTACCCCAAAAGCGAGCTCCATCAGATGGAGTCGTGTATGGAAAAGGGTGAACTACAAAAACACAGAACATATCCTATAGAGATCCCAAGGTCAAAAGTCCCACAGGAGGTGCATGTTACAAACCCATGTACCACCCGTGGACAGCACACAAAACACCAATAGAGTAATTCCATGAAAGCAACACCCCACTAGAATGATGTTTACTTATGGGAGGACATGACACATGATGGAGGTGGGTCATTTTGACACGGTCCCTCTCCAGAAATAGATTTTCCTTTTTTTCAAAATCCCTTTTCTGGATCGGTCCCGTGTCAGCGATGAAAAATTAACAGAGAAATAAACATAATTCTTAAACTAAAAGATAAAAATTCTAAGGGGGAACAGAAGACCAAGGTCCAAAAAGAAACTTTTAATCACTAGTAACAATAACAATAATGTACAAAAGAAACTGATGTTAGCTGAAAATTAACATGACAATGTGAAAAATGTACATAAACAAAATAACTATACAATATTGAAAACCTTATAACTTAAATGTGTCATTTAGACAAATACATGGATAACACAGCCAGGTGAGAAGTCAAGGCAAGCCTGACTGAAATGACCGTAGGGGATAACTGAGGCAGTGGAGGAGGAAATGACTAGGAATCAGAAAGGAACCAGAGGAGGGACAACGTTCCCTGCCGCGACTGCTGAGAATTTAAGAGCTTCTAAGGATTTCAAATAGTGACGCGTTGAAAACCAGGGTGACTTCCAACCGGTGTACCTGGTAAGATCCGTGAAATTCATGTAATGAAAGTAATTAATGGAGGTGGCCACAGCTCTAATATCATGAACTTGGGACTGAGTAAAGGGTTAGCCTGCTTGATAAAGTAAAGGATCTGTTGTCTAATAGCAGACATAGAGAGATTACCCCCTCCTTCCCTGATAAAGAGAGGCCCAGAAGAGATGTGAGAGGACCTGTCTAAATAAGCCCTCAAAGTATGAACTGGGCACAGGGACAGGTCTAGAGGCAGAGGGAGAATTTTAGGCGACCACCTATGCTGGCATGGATCTTCATTTTTGGCCAGGAAGGTAGGGTGAGGAATCAGCAAAACCTCCTGATGGAAGGAAGTTTTGTTGGGTTCCTAGAGAGTGTTGTTTATCTGAAATTCTAGCACCCGAAGCCAGGCTAACTAAAAACAACGTTTTCCTCAACAAGGAAAGGTAAGTTGCAGGATTGATTATGTAATATCTGATGTTTAACTTCAACATTTCATTTTAGAAACCAGGAAATACATGTGGACGGATTACTGGCCTCAGACATGCACATTTTTTAGGGATGGAAGAAAAGTAAGGGTCTGTGAGGTCAATTTTGAAACCATACAAGAACACTTTGTTAGAGCCGACTTGACTGTAGTAACAGTACTTTTCTAAATTTTCTCAAACAGTGATCTAAAGGAGATTGCTAAATTAATGGTCATTACTGTAGCCTCAGATTCTCTTAAAAAAGCTGCTAGTTTCTTAATTGCTGACTGTTGATATGGATGCAAGAGTGGACTTTCTCTCCATTTATCTGATTCCAGAACATGGTATTGACAGGATCAGCACGTTAGCATCCTTTGAGGCTAAAACTTCATAAAGTCCACAAAGCCAGGGCATTTTGGAGTTTTTGAGGAAGCTGACACAGTCTGAGTTTGTACTACTTGTGTTAGTTCGGACTGGGGATTCGGATGTTCATAAAAAATTTCAGTTCTAGTAGAAGAGGAAACCAGCTGCTCTTTGGCCAGTAGGGGAGCCACTAGAGCTACTTGACCCTTGAACGTCCTCAGGTTGTGGAGACTTTCAACAACAAGTTCACTGGAGGGAACAGATAGATCACCTTCCACCTGTTCCAATCCAATGACATTGCGTCCGTGAAAAGAGCTTGAGGGTCCAGGTTGGGAGCTCGTAATGAGGAGCTTGTTGTTGAGCTTTATGAACAAATCTACCTCCAGACCCGAACTAGTTGGCAGATCCAATTGGGCAGGCCCTGTCTATGGACCACTCCACTCGAGGGAGTTTGTCCTTGAGAGAGAATCTGCTCATTACGTTCGGACCCTGCAAGATGGGTGGCAGATAGGTGCCACTTGTTCTTGCAGGCCAAGGAGAAAAGTGCAATCATTACCTGGTTGATCCTGCTCGATTTTGAACCTCCCCTGTTTATGCAGTGGACTACCGTGGCGCTGTCCAGAACCAGTCTTATGTGAATCTTCTTGGGGGAAGAAGCTTCTTCAAGGTAAGGAAGACCGCCATGGCCTCCAGAACATTTATATGGAACTCAGCAAAGTGGAACATGAGGGACCAAGTCCCTCTACTTCTTGTTGAGAATATCCTCCCCACCCGCTTAAGGGAGGCGTCTGTGTGGATAACCAACGCTCGGAGGAGGAAATTGAAGGGGACTGACTTGGACAGGCTCTTGACAGTCGACCAAGGACGGAGTCGCTTCTTCAAGATGTGGGGAATCAGAGACACCTTGTCCCTGAGACTGATATTTGCCCGACTCACCACACTCTGTTGATATCCTTCAGTTTCACTTTCAGCAACAGGTCTGTCACGAAGCGAACTGAAGGAGCCCAAGACTCGTTCTTGGGTCCGTGTAATTAAGGCCCCTTTTGGATTTGAGAAACTGTCTGGTTGCTCTGGCTATCTCCTTCCTCTTGGGAGGAGGAAGAGAGCTTGTGAGAATTCAGATCCCACTGGATTCCTAGCCATTGAAAACAACTGCTGGGAACCAGGCGGACTTCTCCTATTTACATAAAAGCCCAAGGACTAGAAAGTAGACCACCACGGATGTAACTCTCGGCATTCCTGGGCTGGATGCCCAGATGATCCAGTCGCCGAAGATACGCGCCAGCGTAATTTTGAGATCGGAGTTGGAAACCGTGTCGTCAACTTGGACAAAAATCCAATTGTTTCTTTGAGGCAGAAAGGCATCATATGAAGAATATGCCTGCCTTCCGAGCCTGAACCCCAGAAAGGGGAGAACCTTCAACAAACGTGATAACAGGCGTCGGAAAGATCTAGAGAGCTTTTAGCAGTTACGGCTCCACGGGGGGCAGTAGGGTCCGAACTTGGGAGACAGGAGCATTGATAAAAAACAAATACAATGAAGAATGTAAAGGAATTCATTACGGGACAAGTCCAGAATTACTCATCAGTGTTGTTGGAACCTTTCTTTGGAACACTGAAGAGCCTGCCTTGGAACTTCAGAGACCTCACTTATCATTATAGCCTGTTTAATTTTAAATATAGGAGATCCTCCACAAAGTCCTCGAGATCCTTGGAATAGCCTGATAAAACTTGACTGGTGGAGGGGATAACCGATCCAACTCCAGCCTAGGCCCTTGTAAACTATAAGAGCCCAGGGACAGAAGGTCCACCGAGCTTGAAAATGGCACAGCCTCCCGCCCACAGGATGTATGTCATCGGTCCTGTGTTTGCTTCCCCTCTGGAGCCTCTACCTCCCTGTTCCTGGGAGAGGAGCGGGGGGGCCCCTTCCCAGTGAAGCCACGGGTTTTATTGCCTCTGGTTGATTGTCTTCCTAAAATTTCCCCTGACTTTCATATGCAGGATTAAAGCTGGGGGAGACATAGGAAGGAGCAGCCAAAGACTGATGTGCCGGGTTTAATAGGACATACTGAGGTGGAGGATGGGAGGAAGAGGTCGAAGGCTGACTTTGTAAAGGAACCTGGACCAAGGACTGAGCTGGAAGACGTTAACAAGTGTTTAAATTTCTTACTGGACTTTGAGACGGCTGGCAAGATCAGACTGTTTCCTTTTATAGGCAGACCCCAACGGGAACGGAGGCTTTGATTGACCCTAGCTGCCTCAGATAAGACTGCATCAACTTCTTCTTGTGGGAAAAGATTAGCACCCCAGATCAAACTCTTAAGAAGCTTATTTGGTTCATGCGCGAACTGTGGCTGCTGAAAAGATGTGTTGCTTCCGGCAGGCCAGTTGGGCAGTCATAAAGTCAAACAGATCTTCTTGAAAACTCGCCAAGAGAGATTTCGTCAAGACCTGGAATAATGGATCTTCCCTGTAAACCAAAGAAGTTGCTTCGCTAAAGCCAAAGAGTTCAAAGACCTGGGAGAGCCTTTCCTAGTATCAGCTACTCTGTTTTCAAGAGCGACTCCGGGATCTTAGGGAGCTGCTCACTGAACAGATCAGAGGCGCAGTCTGGGTCAAGGGAGTCACAGCGCAAACGTGGCGGGGCTCCTTCCAGAAGTCGGTGCCTCCGGAAAGACTAAAGATGTAGGGTCCGTCTCACGGAGATGAGGAAGGGGTTTACCTTGAAGCAAGCCTGGCTAGTCAGGGAGGCCACTTTGAGGCGCAAGGGAGAAGGAGAACATCACTGAGAGTGAACATAGTGAACACTCCTTAGCTGGTGTGAGCTTAGTGTTCTCCGCTTGCCACTCCGTGGGGTCCTCATCAAAGACGACTGGGCTTGGTCCTCAGGATAGATGACCTTTCTCCTTAGGGACTTTATCAGACCTGTTCCAAACCTCTCCCCTTCAGCCTGGTAAAACCAGTGTAGGGAGATGTCTTAAAAGGATAGAACTCTAACTCTTCCACTCTCCTCGTGCCTAAACCCTCTATGGTAAGAGTACCTTCTTACTAAAGGGGAGCATAAAGGGTGAGGCGCCAAGGATTCCCTAGATCAAAGGGAGGGAGAGTGGAAGGTCAGGAAACAGAATGAGACCTAGAACGAGAACTTTTGTTGAGATTCCACCTTCTTGAAAGAGACTGAAAAGAAGAAGCAAGACCAGACAGCTTGCTGTCTACCCTCGGGTCGATCTTCTCAAATCTCGCGTCGATTCTTTCCAGGAATTGTTCAAAGAAATGAAGTGTATCCAAAGAAGGAGGAGGGGGAACTACCTGGCGTGATTGAGGCTCCGCTTTGGGACCCGGAAGGGGAGGCTGTACTCTCGAGCGGAACAGGGCTTTCGCCGTGAACCGCGCCGAAGGACCCCATATCGGCCTGCCGGAGTAGGTAAGGTTTTCTTTTTAACGGACTTCAAATTGTAGGCAATAGACCCAGATTGTGCTTTTTGAAAGGTATGAAGATTTAGAGAAGCCTTTAAAAAACAACAGAGGAAGAAGGAGAGTTAAACAGTGATATAACCTGCCTCACTTACCCCAGTTACCTGCCTGATGCTCTGGGATAATGCTCGGAGACTCAAGGCCGAGATCGAGTTCCGCCTCGCGTCTTCCGGAGCGCCGCGCTCAAAGCCGAACCGTCTGGAGAGGGCTGGGTCTTTCCGAATCCCGGCAATCAACGGAGCAGCAACCTTCTGGTGACAGAAGCTGTGATCCAAGCGCCGGGAAAAAGGACATTACAAATGTCGCCGAGAGTATGCCAAGGGATTGCCAGCTCACGTTTCCTTCAAAGCTTTTTGCTTAACTCCAAGACTTTCAGGGCCTGGAATCGGAATCCGAGACCATTGTCAGCCTGCGGAAGAAAAACACTATTGTGGTTTTAAAAGCGGAGGGAATCGATAAAAATGTAAACATTATAGTTCAGTAGAAGGAAAGATTATGATCACCTACCGAATCATCGAAAGCCTGCTAGAAGATAAGTAGCAAACATCACATCCGTCAGGGTGCCAAACAATAAGATGTTTGGACGCGCACCGGTGAGACCGACAACCGTGGCCGCTGGCCTGATGGAGGCTGCGGAGCACCATTCTTCCTGGCAGCGTACCACCTGTAAGAGTATGAGATTATGAGTACACTGTGTGACAGGTGCGGAGTAGTGTGCGGAGCAACACAGTATTGAACAAGTCGTGAAACCAGCCGGAATGATCCGGAGGTAACCTGGTAAAAACTCATTTACAAGATGGTAAACAAAACAAAAATAATAAAAAATAATAAATAAAAAAATAAATTTACGGAACTTATAGTCTGTATGCCTTAAAGTAAGTGACGGATACAAAGTGAAATGAAATGGGAAGGTTAAACTTGAGGCGTATTCGGCAACTAAAAATTATGAAACTAGCGATAACGGAAGACCTACCGCTAGAACCCAAAGCGGGAAGCAAGGAATGCGCTCCGATGAAGACAGTAGTTATGCCAAGGTCAGGAAGATTCCCAAGTTAGACAGTCAGGCAGTTTCATTTCTAAGCGACATAGGGACTGAACTGAGGTGTCGCCAAATTAACAATCCGCCGAGAAAGCAAACAAGGGGAGGAATGGAAACCGGAGGAAAAAGATTAGCAAAACCACCAGAGAGTGGGAATGCACAATCCGGGTGTAAACGTTCCTCCATTTAAACACTGACTGAGATTACCCAGCAAAACCTAGAGAAGCAGGAGAGGAACAGGGACAACCTCCTCCAAGGATGGGGGAACAGGAGATAAAGATGGCCAAAGATGGTGGACAGGAGAGAGGGGAAGCTCTCGGCCACTAACAGTCCCCGGAGGGAGGGTACAAAGGTAAAGTCACGGACCGTACCAAGGAGAGGCCAAACAATGCAGAGGAAGGGGCATAGGCTATAGGCTAGGAAAAGGATGGGTCGACATAACCAAAAACTAGAACTAACCTTAAGTAAATACCAAACTAGGGTAGGGGAGGGGAACTACCTACATGAAGCCCCCTCGCTATCCCAGCTTAACCAAGAGGCTCATTAGTTAATGTTCAGCCGAAACAGGGAGAGGGAAGCAACATGAGGTCCTCGCTATTCCAGCTTAACGAGAGGCTTATTAGCCTAATCTGTTTCGAAACAGGGGAAGGGAACATAAAGGAGAAGACCCTGGTAAAACTTCTCCTGAAAGCGCCAGCATGGAAAAAACGAACACAAAACCTTAGAAGGGCATGTGAACGGAAAGAATGAAACCATCCCCCTGTCATTGGGTCTGCTATTAGGCAGGAAGTATTTTCTTAATACAAGCCTATTCAGGTGCTATTCTAAGCTCATGATCTTAGACCTCTTGGTGACCACTTACATTATTTTCATTACATGAACTTAGAGGACCTTACTTATGTTCAGGGTAGAATTCTCCTAAGTTTTTTCAATGTTTCTATTTAAGTCTTTAATAGCATAACAATGATGTTTATTTGGATCTGTTACTATTTCACCCGGGTGTCCACAGGACTCGATCCAGAAAAAGGTTTTTGACAAAGGAAAAATCTATTTCTGGAGAGGGCCCGTGTCACTGTGACGCACCCTGTTTTCATTCTCTCCCTCCCTTGATAAACTTCATTCTAGTGAGGTGGGTGCTAACATGGAATGCGACTAGTGTTGCCTTGTATACAGTCATGAGTAGTGCATGGGCTTGTATCGCACCTCTCTCGTTGGGACTTTTGACATTGGGAATCTCTATAGGATAAGGTTCCGTGTTTTGTAGTTCACCCTTTTCCATACACGACTCCATCTAGTGGAGCTCGCTCTGGGGGTAGTAACTCCAGCATTTCATTTAGCTTTCTCTGGTATCTAGCAACGGAATTACCTAGAACTAACAATATTATGAATCCATTTGTGATGTATCGTGACATATAATTCATGTTTTAGTAGAAGTGAAGTTTGGTGCTGTCATAATATTTTAATCATGAAAGTAACTACATAGTCCTTAATACAAGCTATTTTGTAGCTTCTCACCAGTCAGTATTTATATATTACTGCAAAGGAGAAGAAACAACAAAATTTTTAGAGGGGTCTACTCCTAATAAAAAGTGTATTTTTCTGGATGATAGTATCAAATCCCCTCAGCTTATATGATGCTTCCAGGATCTGGACTTCTGATAAATAACAAAGATATTTAGTATAGCCTAGAGGTGAAAGTTCAGTGATCTCACAGCTACCAGTCATTTTAGCTGGAGGTTGTAAAAGATAAAGTTATACCATTTATAAAAAATCTGTTAAACTATTTTATATCTAAAATACTGCACAGAAAATTGCAGAAGGTTTATAGCCAGAATATCGACAAGTGTAGTGGTATTGATAATAGATTTATTATGAAATTAACTGTAAATAAATGTACAATTTAGCTAGAGGTTGTTAAAGAGAAAATTTGCCAATTATAAAAATTGCATTAATTTATTTTATCTTTATTCTGTACAGAAAATTACAGTGGCTTTTATTGCCAGAGTATTTACAGGTATAATGATATTGATCATTTTTTTTATCAATCCATGAAATGTCTATTATGTTCAATTATCCTTTAGGTTGTGCAGCTTGAGTTCGATGGCAGTGTCGTGCATTTTCCAATGACCTAATGTAGACAAAGAACAGCCAAAGTTCCTTGTTCAGGAGAAGACTTGAAGAGGTGGGTGAGAGTATTTTCCAGCTGAGGTAATTTGCTGTGCTGAGGTTGAATGCACTGATGCTTATTACTTGCACACAATTTTTAAACTCTCTTTAGGGAAGCTAATTATAGTTAGCCCTGACTGGTTATGTAGTCAAAATGGGATAACAAATAAGTAAACACTTTTGGATTTTAGTTCATTCTATGCAAAAACAAGGTAGTCATTAAGGAAATTGAAAAAACTATTATCGATTTTTAAACCTTTTTGTGTATTGATTCTTTAGATGTGTCAAAATTGTTATATAGTCAAGAATTAATGTGTAGTTTCCTTGTTAAAATTACATAGCCTGAAATATTATCTATTATTCTCAACCACTGGCTCTACAGTTATGCTGAATTCAGTAAGTTTCCATATTGAGGATATTGATAAAATTCCTTTGGTGTGTGAAAATGTGTATAAGGCTCGTGCAATAACAGTGTACCTAGATTTATTCTTGTGAGAATGCAGACCTTCGTTTTTGTATAAGTACCTTCAGTAGAAGCTGGTTTGGTAATTGAAGCTTTTGGGTGAATAAGTTGAGTAATCATCCAATCGTGTGCCCACATACTCTCACTTTTTCTTTGGATGCTGTCATGTCTGCACCTCTTCTTCTCCTACTGCTGTTTTTTCCAATCTCTCCATGCTGTATGTGCTGAGGGAGGCTTGTCGATGTCTGTGCATGATTTCTCGTGGCTCTCCATTTGTGATGGGTCTTGCTTGCTACTAATGAATGTCATTTGTATGCTCACTGGTCAGCTACCAAAACCTGTCACTCCTCCTATTGCTATGCTTGCACTATTTCTGGTGTTTTTACCTAATTCCCAGGAGTTCTCTGGCCAGCACCAGACCTGTTGAGAGAGCCCTTTTTTGCTACTTTCTTGATGTATTTGGCTAGTGCCAAAGGCTCTCCATTTGGTTTTCCTGCTACTTCTAGGTTCCTACTCTGGCAGGGGACCCACCTGTTGCATTTGTACTGCTCATGCAGTTTATGCTGTTTCACCTCCCAGATATCCACTTGGATCTCTGCTGCAATTTCAGTGTCCTGCTATAAGGAAAGTGCTGAGCGAAAGGCATATGGAGTGGGAAGAAGCACTGCTGTTCTTTTTTTATGACTTCTTCTTTGTATCTTGAGCCCACTTTTTCTTCCACCTTTTGACCCTCATCCTTGTGTTTAGTCTTTGGACATTGTGAGAAAGAGAACTCATAAGTCTCCTCACTGTAAAAAGTCCAAGACCGAGGGGGAATTTCCTTTGGTTCAACCACCCATGAAGAAAGATATTCATGTGAACTGTGCTTGATTCACACCTGAATCTTGTGATCATAGTTTGGTTCCCTTCATGTCAGCAGAACACTTGACCCCCGTGTCTTGAGAGTAATCTTCCAGTTGGGAAGGCATTTTTTTTTTTAATGGTGGAGGGTCCTTCTCTGTTTGTAGTGGAAGTTGGTCATATGACTTTGGGATCATAACAGGTTAAGTTGGATAAGTTCTTATGAGAGAGCATTGGGTTTATCCATGAACAGCGATCAGAGGGAAGCCACCAGGACAGCTTCTCGTCAGTGGCACTTGAGTCCCATTGTTCAAGTGAATTCTCAAGATTGCTCTAGTGACGGTGCAATCACTTCTGCTGCTGTGGTCAGTTCATTGGCCTCTGGTTGCTCTTCCAAGCCGTCTCCCCAGTCTTGGCCTGTTAGAAGTAGTACTGCTTCCCTGAGGATGTAGCATTGCCCCCTTGCAGGAGAATCATCAGTTTGCAGCCTGATGCTCAGCCTTCCTTAAAAGGTACTCCATGATGGAGGCATTTCTTTGTCCACTAGCTAAGTAGAGCCATGAAATTGGTTGCTATGGCCTCTTTCCAGGTATCATTGTGGTCTGACCTGTGGTTCAGTGCTTTTAGCAGCCTTTGTTTTTTCCTGGTTGCCCTCTATGGAGCACAGGTAAAGTTAAGAAAGATGTTGGTGTCAACAGGAAGGGTGCTGTCCTTCCTCTCTCTTCAGTGTGTGAACCTGTGGGTCAGTCTTGGCTTAGGAAGACCAGATGCAGTTGAGACCAACCTCTTGCTATTGAATGAGTTGGTGACAAGCTCCTTCTTCTTTCTGAAGAGCAGAGTTTAGGCAGCTCAAGAAAAGAAGCATACCAAAACCCAGGACTTGGTGATCCACTGTGCTGTTTCATTTAAGACTACTTTGGGTCATTGAAGGGTACAGCAGCTAAACTTAACCCGTTTGCTTATGATTTTTATAACCAATTACATCTATGGGCGGTGGTGGTGACTTGAGAAGTAAGTGTAAAAATGTTTATACCTTTATTTGTTCGAAGACACATATTTCTGACAATTTTCAAAGTAGACCGCTCAGTTTTGTTTCATTTTGTAGCCGAATAAATATTCTGTACAATGGCATAAACAAATCCCCCAAAATAAGTATTATGTCGGTGAAGTAATGAGTAGAAATCACAAGATACTAGAATATTTTGAACTTTTCCTCCCTGAAATATGCCAAAATAAAATTAGGTGCGATAGTCTTAATTTTTGGTCATAGCACAACCAGGTTAATTAGCTGGTTATTGCAATGCAATTGCAATTATAAAAAGGAAAATATGAAAAAATGAATGACAAAGTAGCATCACGTGTTTCCGTAAGAAAAGTGCCAGTCACCCATGCGTACGTGCAAAAATATTTATACCTCTTTTTGTTCAAAGATGCATAGCTCTGACAGTTTTCAAGGTAGACTGCTCAGTTTTGTTTCATTTTGCAGTCAAATGATTGCTCTATACGATGGCAGAAAATTACCCCCAAAATAACTTATGCAGGTGAAATAATGAGTAGAAATTACTAGATATTGAAAATTTTGCACTTTTCCCAAAAAAATATTTGTGCTAAAGTCATTGTTGCAAATCCATAATATACCCAGATAAATTACGTATTTTTTGCAATACAAAAGTTGTAATTACACCAAGGAATATATGAAAATATGAATAAAAAAGATAAGTAATGTAATTATAGAATAAAAATATGAACTATGCAAAACCAAACAAATAAATATACCTGTTACATATATATAAAATCTCTCTCTCTCTCTCTCTCTCTCTCTCTCTCTCTCTCTCTCTCTCTCTCTCTCTCTCTCTCTCTCTCTCTCTCTCTTGCAGAAAAAAAGATAAATGACACAATTATAGAATAAAAACCTAAAACTATACAAAATTAATAAAGATATGTGTTATATGTGTTTAAAAAACATCAGGAACACTAGCTGAAAATGATCCTCATCTTGTCTGCTGGTTTGTGCAATCTTTTTTTTTTGTTTTTGACGTTTGCATACGTCATCAGGGTTAACAGCATGGCTGTGCCTGGGACCTTGAGGATAGGAAGAGGCCAGACTTCCTCTGACTACCCAAATAAGAGTATAGTAATCTTATGGAAAGGGCCTAGAGCCCTCCCAGCCCTTTTGGCCTACTTTTCAATCTTGCAAGTATGGGGATACCTGCCAAACACCCAAGTACCATGGCAGCTTCTGGGCCTAGGTTGTCTCGGTACCTCAGGATGGCTACAGACTACCCTTTAAAACCTGAAGCCACTTACCTGATTCCTAGACCAGTGATGTTCTGGGCCATCCTTATGGGATTGCCACATGAAGTCACAGACAACTGCTAAGTAGGTTTCTATAATTGACCCATCCTATTGGAGAAGACAGTAGGAGACAGTAAAGATTGGTCATCAACTTCTTCCCTCGTAAGTGGGTGTCCATCAGATTTGGCTCAAGATGGAAACTTGAGATTCATTGTTAGCTTTCATCAAAGAGTGTGACCATGATTTTTGTGGACCTGAAGGGTGCTAATTTCCAGATACTCATCCAACTATGGCTCTAGGAAGTACATCCACTTTTCTGTGATGGGACTGTCCCATTTTTTTGGACTGGCAACAGCTCCAGGGTGTTCACTTGATTTTTCACACTGTTGTTGCTGCATCATCTCAATGATTGGCTGATCTTGGCATCTTTATTGGCATTGTTGCCTCATGATTGCGACCACCTGTTTGCACTTTTCCATGATCCAGGGATTATGGTAAACTGAGAAGTCAGATCATATCAACTAGCTGGCAAACTTCCTGGTCAGGCTATAATAAAGTGGCAGCAAGGGTCTATCTTAAAGATTATGGAATCAACAAGTTCAGAGGAGTTCCTGTCTTGGCAGGAATAATCAATTTGGTTTTGGTTGGTCATTCTCAGTCTCTTGGTGTCTTTGTAGAAGGTACCTCATTGGCAACTCCATCTGTGCCCACTGTAGTGGTGCCTGTATAAACTTTGGTTTCCCACAGAGGATACTTTTACATGTCCGGTACCTCTCACCCAGAAGTTAGGGATGATCTTATTGGGTGGACAGATGACAAATACTTCCTTGTGGTAACTACCCTTGACTACCCTCACCTGGCAACAGGGAGGTTTTTAATTTGCAGCCTATTGAAGGGGAATTGCATGCATAAAACAATTTCAGTCAATGAGTTTGGTTTTTCAGAATACATTTAGAAAGAATGGAGTACAACTGAGCAACTGTCTCATATTACCTGTAGGTTTTTGTATTATACTAGAAGCTTTATATCATATATGGCAGAAATGCACCTTAGTCAGGGCAGTGTTAGTTTGAGTTTACCCTTTAATGAAGATCAGTTTTCTTGTACTGTTGCAGTATTACACATATGCCTTGATACCTTTTTGGTGGTTATAAAGTGGTTGTACACAGTTATGCAGGACCCAAACTCTGCTACAATATATTTCAATTTGCAAGGTATGACATTAAAATGTCTTCTAAGCAACACCGATGTCCTTTTCAGCCATGTTCCTTACTAACCAATTACATCGTTAAGTATCTGTTACTTTGGACCTTATATGCAGCTCATGGCTGATTATGCTTTCACGATGATAATGGATACATGCTTGGCACCATAGCAGGTTACTGGGCAGTAATTAACTTCAGATGTAGCTATTCTTACTCTAATCATGTTTTAAAGAATAAAGTGAAATGGAAGCAGACGTAAAAGGTGGTGGGATTCAACCTTAAAGGTGTTTTGGATCTTAGCTACCCAAACTTAATTCTTTTACAGGTTTCATCTTCAGATTTTATCTTAGCTTTTAGATTCCCAGTTTGATTGTATTATCCAAGAAACAAGAAGCCTTTTGAGTATCTTGTGGTATAGATTTTTTTACACCAATAATCTCTTAATGGGTTCTTTATATCCATCATAGTGGTGAAGGATATCTGGATCACCTCTGGTGTCAATGCTCTGTTCAGTGTATGCAAAGTCCTGCATACACTGTAATTCAAATATTATTTAGCAGTTACCTAAATTAGTCATCCTACCTTTACTAGCTCATGTACTTTATGTGGTGTCCAGCCTCCTTACCTTGCAGAATTGTCAGACTTATGCAAGATAATCAGTGGCTGAATTCACTTGATTACCAGTGCTGGTGCCTTATTAAGAGTTCAGTACAGTATCTTTAATTTTTAATGGTTTTACTTTACCAGTGAGTGGTTGAGCAAGTCAATGTTTTTGTGTACTGTATAGTATATTAAACAAATATTAAAGTATTTAAAAACGAATATTTCCATGAATTTTACTTTATTCAAATTAAATTTTCCAGGGTGAAGATGTTAAATGTATTTGAGCCATGCACACTGCAGTTGGGCGATCGAAATTATTATATACTCAGAGAGGGAGATACAATAATGACCAGAGACCAGTGGAGGCGGCTAATGGCTGGTCAACTCACGTCAGACCACACTAATCCTTGTCCATTAAGACCAAGACCAGCAAAAAATAAGTCAAGTAAGTTGCTCTGGTAAATCAATGTAAGACTCGGCGTCCATTTTCGTATTTATATATTCAGCAAATGGTTTCATTCTGACTTTTTAACAAATTGTTTACCACTCAACTTCTGAATGTTGGCATTAGTGGTTGTATTGGTTAATGTGTGGCAGCATTTGTAAGACTTGTTGATTCTCATGGTATTATGTTTGTAACTACATCTCATCGGACTTGGGTATTTAGCTGTGAAATTTTGATGTGCAGTGGTGTGGCAATTCTGCAGAAGTAAAGTTTTACATTAGGGGTTTGTTCTTATGCAGAAACCAAACCTTTAGTTTTTGAGAGGAACCATACATTATAAAAGTGGTGAATTAGTGGAACCTTTCCATTTATTGTTAAAGGTAGTCATGATTCTGAATACAAAATGTAATAGATTATTGGAAATATGGAAGATATTTTTGAGTTGTTCTAGGTACCAAAATTTGCATTGATATTTAGAGAGAAGGAGACTTGGGTGAAGTTAACAAAATTTGTATGACATTGTTTGTGAATGAAATTTTCTCCTAGTCACTGTGTTTAGTGTTGTTATAATAATTTTTATAAGGTTTCTATAACAAATACCATTATATAGTTGTTCATGTAGGCCAGATGCAGTAATAGAAGTGCCTTGCTCCAAATTGTGCACATAGTTTTTGCAGTGTATTTTGTTACAAGATTATACTGATTGTCAGTGGATTGCAATATATTTTGGATAGGGTAATAATACCAGAAGAAGAAAGACAGCACTGGATGGAACTATTTTGTGAGGTCATGAATGAGAGGTATGATGGCAATCATTTGATTGGTATACCAGAAACTGAAGAGCTGAATATAGTAATAAACAAATTTCCTGATTAGGAAATGGAATTAGTAATACAGAAACTTGGGAGGGCAAAGCCTCAGGCTGTGGTGGGATCATTGGTGAAATAATCTTAGCTGAAAAGTAAATGCCATATCACTTACCACTAGACTGTTTTGCAGAATATGGAATGAGAAACCAAACCTAATGACAGGGATTTGAAAGTCTTAGCAAATAAAGGGAACCTGACTGAATGTGCTGATTTTAGAGGCATTGTATTTATGTTGGTCTTGTTGAAAATTACTCTTGAACATCTTTATCTTGAACAGGCTGAAGGAAGAAATTGATGAAGAAGCTGGTTTTAAAGAAGACAAGAGTTACACTGATCAAATATCGTGCTAAGATATATTTTGCAGCTTTTCACATAAGTTTGTATTCCTTTTGGAACAAATTACAAATTATAAAAGTAATTTGTATTTTTCATAGGGTACAAACCTACGCTCTAATGAGGGTAGTTTTTACACCCCTCAGCCACCCCTCTGATAGTCAATCTACACTCCAGTGAGACTGGTAGATGGGGCCTCTGGCTGATTCAAACAATGGAAGAGGCAGGGCGAGTGGGGTCATGTGAGGCTGTAGGCCTTGGCGATAGGATTTTGTTTTTAAGTCAAGACAGCTCCTTGTGCTGAGAAACTCCATGTATGAAAAGGTATGTTGTATCCTAGGAAAAATACAAATGTTAGAATCTTTAATTTCTCTGAAGAATGATATCCAGTACAGGTTCCCTTGAGTTGGAGTATAGTTTAAGACTAGGAAAGGCAAATCAAACAGTGGGGAGGCTGAATAAGATTTCCAAATTGAATACAGTAGACTGGAATTTCTTTGGAAAGTAAAATTATGCACTAATCTAGAACAATCTTTATTGCTGTATGGACATGATTATTTTGATAGTGAAACTGTATCTAACAAATTTTGTTGTTTTGTAAATGGAGCTTTAAGAAGACTTCTACGAGTCAGGTGGCAGAATAAAATGAGAAATTAGACAAACATGGGAAATTATGGTAGTACCATATATAGATGAGATAATGATGAATGGGAGATGGAGGGCTCAGATACGAGTATGTCCTTCATACAGCCCAGGGAGAATAATCCTTGATAGTCTCAGCTGTACTTCTCTGGGCAACAGAAGAGTTGGAAGACCTAAACCTACCTGGATGAGAACTATGAGAAAGGAAATTTAAGATGCATTGGAGATGTGCATAAAGATTTGTAGAAGTGTAAGCACAGGAAAGACAAGAGTGGCAGGATCTTACAGAGGGTGATAATAATGATTGCTCAAATAGTTAAGCAGTAGGTATCTAAACTGACTTGTGCTTGGTTGTTAAGGTAAAGTATATAAGACACAGCAGACCACTCCATATTTGGGAAAATATGGATGCTACAGTTATTATTATCCATAACCTAAAGTCAACCATTGTGAATTGAATTCTTTGAAAGTTTCTTGTTGTTTACAGTAAAAGGTGTTTCTCTCGGTCATTAAATCTTCAGCTGAAAACCCTTATGGACAGTGGACAGTCAACAGACTATAAACCCAAGAAGGCTCCAAAGTGAAATCAGCCTTCAAAGCAAGACAAGTTACAGGAAAAGACAATAAATAATTGAACAGGGAATGGGAAATAAAGCAGATACACCTGAATTGGGGAGACTTCAGCAGAAAGTGGGAATGAATTTGCTTCTCCTTTAAGTATTTGGAGATCATTAGGCAAACTATTCCACATTTTAGTTGTAGCTCCAGTAAAACTCCTAGCAGACTGTTGCTTCATGAAAGTTGTTGTCTTAGGTCATCATGTGTAATTTTCATTAAAGTTCGAGATAAAGGTTGAAGATTTTTGAGTGTTAATGGAAAAGGATTCTACTTGGAATGTGTGTAGACTGCACTTCTTGTTTGTTAACTTAGGTTAATGGTAATGTGACCTCATTAGCACACAAATACAAAGTTTTGTCTGCTTTGATAAGTTTCAGACTGTTTAAACAAATTATACAAATCAATGGACAAGCAGCTGCTATTTGTGGTAGCTGGATAATTGTAAAGGTCATGTTAAGTTGTCTTACATACGATGGTAATCACATAATTTTTTTCACACCATGAGCTGTGCCAGTATCTTAACCTGTGCATCATGGGCTCAGCCATTTTATGTTTAAAGTTCTGTTGTTGCGGCATGCTAAAGCACACTTTCTTTTGTCAGTTCCATGTATTTCAAAAAGGTTTGTTGGAATGGGTGTTTAGCAATCAAAAGGTACTTTATTAGTTTTAAGAATTGCTCTTCCATTATTTTTTCTTTGTTGTGTGATCACCTTTTATATATTATAAATCATTCATTATTTTCCAAACCTAGTTGATGAGCTGGTCTTGGAGGCTTGTTTTCTGCCATGGTGTATTTTGTGTTTTGATATTCTCTAAAAGTCTTGAAATGAACTCTCTGGCATGCAACGAATGGTAATTAAAAAATCTGAGACAGGCCTTAATGCTAAGATAATTAGGCTTATATTACCTTTGGTAATATACTCCAAGTAGGGTTTTATTTCTCTGTCTAAACCTTGCATAGAAGGTTTTACAAGCCTATATTTATCTACTACCACAGAATTCAAAATGCACTGCTTTTGGTTGTAGGATAGGACTTTCTATTTATCCTCAGAAGAATTATGAGTGTGACTGTCATGAAATTTTGCATGAAATATTTTAGTAGTAAATTGTGCCAGTATTGAGGTACCACTTATGGTGTGCCTTGGGTTACACACTTGTAGATGGCACTAGAAAAGCTCTTTTTATTTATCTGTGGTGGCTGTAACTCTGGCATTATTTTTCTTCTAGAGACAAAGGTAAATAATGGAAATTGTAATTTTGTTTTTAAGTAATAAAAATCACTTTACTAAGGGTGCTGATGCTATTATTGATCATACTGCTGTGCAGTGTCCACTACTGCTTTTGAAGATAGTATTGCAGGTTGTTGTGATTTGTTTCTTTATGGAAAATTAAATAGTAGTTCATTCTATAAACCCTCCTCATCACCTTCATTTTGATTAAGATGTAAACAAAACTGTTTATCAACTTCCCCACCAGTAGAAAGTGTCTTTGCCTGAAATGACTGAATCCATATGCAAACATTTGTTAATCTGTTAATACAGTAGCAAATTGTCAGAGTTGGCTTTAAATTTTATGTATCTAAAACTCTTTCCAAGAGAGTAGTTCAAAGTAGAGATATCACCTCTAAAGTGCTTTAACCCTTTTTGAGATTTTAGGGCCACAAGTGTGCCTATGACAAAACACACTGACTGATTATGGATTTGGCATTATTTTCTTTTATTGCTCAATGTGGATTTAATTTTCATGGTATGCAGGTGGTATGGTGTAATATACCTTTACTCTATTGAAGTACAGTTAGAAATAAAGAAGTCAAGATGACTCGTGTTTGCAAGCAGGAACTGCAGCTGTTATTTCTGCAGTCAATATATAAATGCAGTGTCAAATAATTTTGTAAATTATATGCCATCTTTTGTATACAAAGCATGTGTACTGTATAACTCCATATTCTGACTCTGTTTTCACTGTCTGAATTCTTAGGTTGAATTATTGATTTAGAGCAGCAGGATGTTTCAAGATTAAACTGTGGTGAAAATTATAGTAATCCAGTTTACAGATATCTTTCCTCTGAATACCAATGCATTATTCTCAGATCTTGCAACCTGAAATGTTAGCTGAGTGGTATCACTGCTGACTTTTCCAATGCTATGGTTCTGGATGTAAATCTCACTCATAGCATGATATGTTATTACTGTGCCACTGTGAAAAAAACCTTACTTTCTCTGAGCTATGTTAAAGGGACCTTGGGAGACATGCAGGTTTTGTTACCAAGTCATCATCAGCCATTTGCCTGATTCCTTTATGTCCACATGGATGGAGAGGGACTCCTACATACAGTATTTTCAATTGCTAGGAAACTGCAAACCATTCAGAACTGGACTGTAAACCTTTGAAAGGTATCAAGAACTTTGTACCAAACATGTCCGCCCCAAGAATTTTAAGGTTGGATTTGCAGGAGCTTTTCAGTTGCACAGTACAATGTAATCCAAGCTCCTATCATCTATTCTTCAAAGGAAGTTTGTTTCAGTTAACTTACACACCTTCAGTGGGTGATGTTCTAAAATCCCCATGCATAATTGAAGGCTTATATTGTGAATTACTTGTGACTTTCAGCCTTGACTGATAAGCTGTTGTGTATATTTGACATGACTCTACCAAGTTGACTTATCATTAAACATCATACTAAAAATTCCACCTCTTTAGCATAAGATAAGGTTACAATTTAATCCTTTGACCTCCCAATGACATCAAATGCCATCATCCTATTCTCAACCCTTGAGATTGTAGTGATGTTAAATGACATCATCAACTGATAAATTTCAGTTGATAATGTCTTTTTTCTTAGTAACAGTGGAGCCTATTCTGATGCAGTGGCCAAGATATTTTAAACCATGATAGATATACATGTATAGTGATACTTTTGGTAATCCTCAGCTGATTTTCTGGGAGGTTAAGGTGAAATTCATTCACGTGTTATTTTTTAATAGAGTTGGAAGTTTAATCATGTATAACAATCTTCATTTATCCATCATTAATCTATTTTATCAGCATTTAAGTTGAATTAAATTCAGTTTAATTTAAACAGTGTGCATCATTCATATTGGTCCCAGTGTCTGTGCTTTGGCCATAAACACTTCACATCAATCCATCTGTGCTTTGGCCATAAACACTTCACATCAGTCCACCACCACAGCACATACCACCTCCTCCTTATCATCGCTGTTATTTCTTCTCAGGTGTTGGAAATCCTTACTCATTTTCATTTTTCAGTCCCAAGCATCTTGTGTGAAACCGTTTGTCAATACAGTTTTGTTTAATGAAACAGTACAGTAACATTACTTGTTCACTTAGCCTTTCTAAGTACTTTTCCATATTCTTTCTTAGAATCCACAAATATGAATATTGATAATTATTATGAGCATACCATGGAAATGGCATGTACACTACAGAATTAGGTTGTAATATCACTGTGTCCAAATGAAGAATAAATGACAGTAATATCAAACAATTGTATGCCACTTTGTCATATAACGTTATATTTAGCAGCATTAATGAATATGGAAAATGAACACATCACCCATGAGAATGTAAACATTCTATATAAAAACCAAAGTAACGTTGACATTTCAATATAAAAGGAATACTAAAAGTGCTAGAAGTCAAGTTTAAAAGTATTTCTAGTCCATGGAAAGAGATCTTATGTGCATTATAAATTCCACATATATAAAGGGCATTAAGCACTCCCATAAATATGTGGTATTTCCAATCAGTGTTCTACCCAAGAGTGCTAGTGGATTTGATTATCGAGAAATGTATCCTCCATATTAGCTGAAAGGTCATACACTTCATAATTTGTCCAAACCTTATGTCAGCCTCTTGAATCATAAGAGTGTTTTTATAGTTTCTTTTGTTATTTCAGTTTTTGTTGCTTTGCTTTGCAGAGAGAAAAGTGCAGTCAATTTTAGTTGGTGCTGAAAACACAGATGAAGGTATGCTAAAAATGCTGTGCTTTGTTTTGGTTATCAGGTGTTGGCAACTATGTGGTTTGGTTTGGTTTTGCATGGGCTGGAATTACACTAACAACTAGTTTTAAGCATTTTTTCATTTATTTACTAGGGTCTTGAAGTTGTGATGGCATGGTAGATGTTTGATAGTAATCTCACACTATACCAGTCCTATTATATTTTATGTAGTCTTTAAGAACCTGAAGAAGTGGACCTTTCAAAATAAGCAGTTGGTTGGGAATTGGTAGTGGATAGTTATTATATGCCAGGTGCTCTTAATAGTTCAGTTACATACTTTTTAAAACCAGCAATGCTTCTGTCAGTTGTGATAGGATGCATATACTGTAGTGACATTCCTTTATCCATTTTGTTGCTGAATATTCATCACATTGTCAAAGATTTTTCTCATTTTCATATCAATTTTTGTATTACATATAAAATATATTTTATATTCATTGTATAGAATTTATTTTATATTCATTGTATATTCCTTGTTACTTAGCTGTTTAACTTTAAGGTATATGGATTTTTCACAGTACCAGCTTGTAGTTTTATGCTGTTTTATTAGTCATATTCAAAATTAAAAAATTATTACTCATTTTGTTAACAGATAGTTAGGGTCTGGCCCCCATGATAAATCACCAGTCTTTTAAGTAATGATGATTTAACTTACATGATACCCAGCCGCCTATACAGGCAGTTTCTGGTTATCAGTGGGGTTCCATTCTGAGGGTGTGATGAAAACCGAAAGTCGCTGATAACTGAAAATCAGCGATTTTCAGCGCTTTTTCAGCAATGTTTGGGAGCTTATCGGCGTGGCGCCGATTTTCGGTTATCAACGCCTCTGTTATGTATGTATCAGTGCCAATACCCAATTATCAGCGCTGGTAAGTGGAAATCGGTGATTTTCGTCGCTAAAGAAGTGCCATAAAACCGGATCACTGTTAACCGAGCCCACCGTTAACAGGGGACTGCCTGTACAGTACTTGTAACCAAACTGCTCCGTTAACAGGGTACTGCCTGTACAGTACAGTACTGTTCCCTAGTATTGTAGCTAAGCAGCTCTCTCTCTCTCTCTCTCTCTCTCTCTCTCTCACAGCTCTCTCTCTCTCTCTCTCTCTCTCTCTCTCTTTCTCTTTCATCACGAAATATTGGTGAACATCACAATATACCAAGGTGCTTAGAAAAGAGAAAGCAATACATATATGCATCTCAAAAGTCATTTTCTTGTTGGGGAAGAATACTGTAAGTTCTTGGTTTATCTTTACACAGTGCATATAGACAACCCTCTTTACACACACAAATGAAAAATACATGTAACACCAAATTACTGTATTAAGTACAATACTATACTGAATTAAATAGATGTCAATCAGCAGAAATACTGTAATCTTATCTTGAAGGCAGTGAATGAAGTGTAGAGGAACTTTGGTGACAGGATTTGTGGTGTGAGTCAGAATTGCCAAATTCTGTTATGTATTCAAACTCATGCGGTGTGGAGGTAGTATGATGAGGCTATTGCACTTCCTATAACAATGAACCTTAGAATTTCAGTGGACATGCTCACACAGTACAGTAAAACAAAAAGAACCATGGTGCAGACACTTAAAAAACATTACGAACTTTTTATACGTTTGATTAACAATAATTCCCTATATTGGAGTACACAACAGGTCATAGCATTTCAGAGCACTGCTTGTACAATTAAGCAAAGGAGCTTCGCCCAATCACTCTTAATGATATTCATATGAGGAACTCTTTTTATACATTTGATTAATAGTGATTTGTGGTGTGATTTCCCATTCTAAAATACAATCACTTTAAAAAAGTGACTGTCCATCCAAACATTTAAGCATCAAAATTGTTCCTTGAGATTATTAGAACAGTATATCATATAATGAGAGAGATGGATGATTTTGCTGTAAAGTGTGATGTAAAGCATGGATATTTTACAGTACCATCATTAACAATTAACTGTCTTGTATTATCATTTTCCTAATCGTCACAGCATTCAGTATTGGCAGTTATAATATAAAAGACTTAAGTGGAAGGGGATCTGAGTAAGATGAGAGTGATATTTAAGATGCTTTTGTTAAGTGTAACTGCTGTTCGTCCTCAAAGGAGTTGCTCTCATGGTCCTAGAGGGCTCCGTGAAGATAGACCAACCAATTTCAAAGAATTCTCTCGGCCAGCATAGTGCACGTTGACACTGATAGAGTATAGGACTCGAGAGAAGAGGGCTCTTTCTCTTGTCTACAGCGACTGCCTAGGTTCAGTTCCTATTCTTAACCTGCGGATGTGGCAACAGCACATTGTGTCAACCATGCACTCTTCGCGAGACTATTTACTCATTACTCTCCTGGTCTGCATGACTGTAAGGCGTGTCATTCTTCGTCAATTACAAGCCTAAATCATAATTTAGTCATCATGGAGTACCAAACTAGAAAGAAAGTTAAGTGCCCAGTTTTAAGTCCCAGTGAAAAGTTTAGTTTAAAAAAACTTTTTAGCTGGTAGCTTATTTCATGAAGAGTCGGGCTGGTGCTGATAAGCGTACCATCTCTTCGACAAAGGTGAGATTGGGTTTTGGTTTAGTGTTTATTGGTGCATTCTTAGCCGATAAACAATGTTTAATTATATTGAAGTAATAATTTTAAACAGTGTTGTTCTTGAGAGATCATTGAGTATATATGATTTTTATATTAAATGTAGTTGTCTTAGGCTGTTAGTAGGTATGCTAGGCTGCTTTGTTTTCGTTTTTGATTAGTAGTAGCTAACCATTTCATATACTTCTAATTACAGCCGTAACAAAGCTTTTGACTGCTCAACTTCCAAACCTTGGTATTAATTTTAGTACTTAATTACCGAACTGAATAGTTTTGTGATAATGTTCCCCAATTATCGGTAATATCAGGGAACTTGTATGTATCAGATTGTCGATGTTGTTCTTCACGAACCTACTTTTAGTGAGGTATTGCTCCACCGACAGTGGTGTCACTGGGAAAACGTTTTGATGTCTGTTTGCTCACATGATTATTAAACTTTTACATTTTTATATACTGAACGGGCATTGAAATTGTGCCCAATTTATATGTACCTAGCCTATTAAAAATTTTCCTTTAGCAAAATATTTTCATTGAAGTAGTACTTTCTTAGGTAGCCTATAGCTTTATCTGTGACTTGTATGAGTAGCTAGGCCTGGTAAACAAATTAGAATTACAGTATACAGTTAGCATGAGTAGCATAACTTTCAGAAGAATTTACTTTTATAAAAATTTATGTAGTAATTATATAATTGACTACATGATTACTATCTTAGAAGAAAAACCCATTGTTATCAGGGCTAACAGTATACAGCAATATAGCTACACATACTTGTTCCAAAGTTAACCTATTTTATGTTAGTTGTGCTTAAGTTAGTGCAGATAATTAGCACATCTAACATTTTGTGAGAATACAGTTAAGACAAAATTTATGGTAGTAATTATGAACATGGAAATACTTACTGCTGCCTTATTGACAACCATTTTCATAACATTATACTACAGCTACACACTTGTGACCAAGTTAGCCTGTAGTATTATGAGTGTGCTGTCTATACAGTGATTATAGATGGTGAGTACTGTATCAAGTAGTTTCTGATAAAAACTTGTTCTTTATATCACTACAGGGCCATTATTATGCAAGACCCACAGATTACGTGTGCCACAGCAAATTGCTCAGTTTGCTTTTTGCCAGTGTGTATGGCCCATACCACCTGCCGTGAACATAAATCGTGTAGGAATAAAGGGGTATAGTTGGTCACCAGACGTTTTGTGACATGCTCCTGGCAACAAGTTTTAAGAACAAAACAGCTCGCTTTAAGCTGTCTCATTGGGTTCTAGGTTTCAGTAAGAGTATGGAAGGCAGAGACTACATCTTTCTGGCAAAACTCTGGCAGTGTATATTTCTCTCTGTTTCCGAGCAGAACCCATGTTTGGGCCAAAACCCGAAAACATGGCTCCTAGTACGTACCTCCCAGGTCAACCCCTCTGATGGAGAAGAGGAGTCTTTACTTGGGGGAGATGTCCTTTTATTAGTCATGGAAGTGGATACTGCCACTGAAACTGCCCTGCTGAACCGGGAAGGACCAGGGACAAAGTCTTCTGCTGTACATGAGAGATACCTCAAAAGGAAATCCATCTCCCATGCAGCTATCAGATAGTGAAGGGGAACCTAATAGGATCCACCTAACCCTGTCTTAGAGGGTCTGTATCTTCGGAGGGGTGTAGCGATTCATTCAAGACTTTTGTTCTTTGGTTGCTGGGCAGTCACAGTATGGCTGCTTGGCCACAAGCAGATTGTGCAAGCTCCCCTAATAGGGATATACTGTTTACTGCATTTGCCGACTCCCTCAAGGAAATTATGAACAGTATCAAGGATGTCCTTGCTACTGAATGTCAGTATATCAGAGACATTATCCATGATTCCAAAGAGGAAATCTGGTTAGCCTTGGACACTGAATTAGATGTAAGGTGTAAGAATTTCTAAGCTTTTAACAAAAAGATTAAAGTGGCTGCACAGTCTGCCAGGGCAGAGTTTGGTGTCAGAGCTCTGACTGGTGGCAATAATACTTCCAGTTCGGGCTACAAAACTTCAAATCAAAAGGTAGTAGGGGCTCCAGTAACCACCCCTGATGATACTGATAATCCTTGGCAAGATGCCTCAATGTGTATCTTTTCTCCTGATGGTAAATATCTTAGTAATGAAAGGAAAACTGTGATTGAAGTTGAACATATAGAATTTCAAGACAGAGCAGTGTTTCCTAATACAGAATGGCACCTGGTTCCTCCTTGGCAGGCATTGAGAAACTGCCAAAGGAGATGGTTATCCCACCTACGAATATAGCATTGAAAACCATAGAAGAAACCCTTTACCATGTTAATGGAAAATGGAGTTCTACATGTATTTAGGATAAGACCCAACATGCTCACCAGGTAGCTCCAGCCTTCTGTCCCTTCACCTTTAAAACAATTGCAGTAATTATGTGAATGCGGATTTTCAGAATTTTGTGGTAACTGGGAAACAAGAGCCAGTGGTAGAATTAAAGCCATTTACCTCTGTCATCCTGGTGTTTGATAATTCTCCTAAGGAATGGGCAACACTTGTCCTTCCTTTTGAAAGGCAAAAGCTCCCACTGGACGTGGCTATTCAACCGTTTGGGACCCCTATGAGAAAAATCTCAGAGGTGACAGCCTTGGCTGAATTTAATGCCAGTCTCCACCTCCTCAGCATCATAACCTCTACTGTATGATGGAAGTTGCCATTAGAAGGCTTCCAGAATTGTACAAAACAATATTTGCTGTTGTTGCCAAATCACTTATGCGGAGCACTCTATGATTTTCTAGTGTCACATAAAGGCTTGAATGGAAACATTGGTGGGCTTCAATATGTCACCTCCCAATGTAACCTCCTTATTACATTCCCCCTTCTGTAAAGACCTTTTTGAGGAGTCTGTTGTGGCTCAACTCAGTAAACAAGCCTGACAACAGAATTGTACAATATACACTCTCCTTGGAAAAGGAGACTCCGAGAAACAGAGGACTCGAGAGTTTCCTTTTCTTAGACCAAAGAAGTTTCGTTATGATTCAGATTCATATAAGCCTCCCATCACCCCTAAAGGATTCTCTCAAAAACAGAAGGGACAACAGCAGCAAAAGCATCCCTTTCAAAGCATTCAAAGATGCTCTTACTGGGAAAGGGAAAAGCACTTCCTGGAATGCCTATAGAAATTGTTACTTCCCTTCTCCAATCTTTTGCATTGCAAAGACCTGCTGCTGCAAGGCTTCCAATTACCTGGTCCCTGAATAAGGTGTTTAGGCTTTGTCAGCCCTCAGTACAGTGGGCCCAGTACAACTACAGTAAACCCCAGTATTTGTGGGATCGTACCACAACCCCCACGAATAGTTAAAACCCCCTTCTAAAAATGCTTATAACTGCCTATCTTGAAAGTTCAAATACCAAATGTATACGTACAGTATCATCCTACATCAAATATACCTTGAATTATTATCCTATTACTGTATTAGTCTTTGAAATTATATTATTAATATCATTTCAAAGTAATCTAAACATTAGTACTTTTAAAAAAAATACACATACGTACTTCTAACCCTTCCAGCAAAAACAGAGTGAGTTACCACTACGACTTATTCAACCTTGTGCTGGCACAGGTAAAGAGAGAGAGAGAGAGAGAGAGAGAGAGAGTGAGTTTATCTCTTTAATCTGTCAGGAATGTTAATCCATTTCTCTTTACTGCCTGCTGGTATAGCGACTGACAACAAAAAAATTTATATGATTGTTTTTTGCCTTCCAAAGATGTATTACCTTTACTATACATTTTTAAAACACTATGAACACACACACAAACAATGTTAATACCAATTGGTTAAAGAGACTTACATTAGCAGTATTTCTTCCTGGGAGAGAGAGAGAGAGAGAGAGAGAGAGAGAGACTCACTCTTGCTGTCAAGTTATTTGACATATTTGACAGGTACACCTCCCCCCTCTCTCCAAAGCATTCAGGAAAGATTGGGAAATAGTTGAGTTAAAAAATTTACATAAAACTTTTCTTTAATGAATTAGTATTTTGCTGTTTACGTTAATACTAATATTTGAAAATTAGTAAATAATTTATATATGATACAAAACAAATAAACATACATAAATATTACATTTGCATAAAAATTCTCTCATCTCAGTAGAGAGAGAGAGAGAGAGAGAGAGAGAAAGTTAAGTATATCTTAGTTCAACCAGACCACTGAGCAGATTAACAGCTCTCCTAGAGCTGGCCCGAAGGACTAGATTTAATTTACATGGCTAAGAACCAACTAGTTACCTAGCAATGGGACCTACAGCTTATTGTGGAATCCGAACCACATTATGACGAGAAATGAATTTCTATCACCAGAAATAAATTCCTCTAATTCTTCACTGGCCGGTCAGAGAGTCGAACGCTGGGCCAACAGCGTGCTAGCCGAGAGCTCTACCCACTCCGCCAGTGAAGAACTGGAAGAGAGTAAGAGAGAGAGAGAGAGAGAGAGAGAGAAGGGCTGAACTAAGTATCTATTTATCTATCTATCCATTTCTCACATTCTACCCTTTGGTGAGAGAGAGAGAGAGAACTAAGAAAGGAAGGAAGTGAGAAATGATTTGACCACAGAGTGCAACATCTTTACCCTTGCATCAGAAATATCAAGTAATTTGACATATTTGACAGATTCACCCCCCCCCCCACTCCAAACCTTTGAGAAGACAGGGAAAGAATTTATATTGAAATAAAATCTTACTAATTCACTATATTTTCTTTACATTAATGTTAATATTTAATATTAATATTTGAAAATTAAAATAATATTAATTAATATTTGAAAATTAGTAATGTTAATATTAATATTATATATGAAAATTAGTAAATCATTTATTTATCATACAAAGCAAATAAACATATGCATGTATATCAATTCTCTTATCTCAGTAAGAGAGAGAAACTGAAAGGAAGGAGAAAGAGAGAGAGAGAAAATTATTGTTTTTTTATTTAATATTATTATTTAATCTTATTAAACTAATATTGATATTTGAAAATTACTGTAAATTATTATTTTATCATAAAATTTATATGTAGGTACAATACAGTATTTAGTCACGAAGATTATATGAAAATACAGAATATTGCTCTAAGAAAAAATCCATGAATGCATGAGATATCCCGCATAAATAATTTATAGATGGGTTCCACAGAAAGTCCTGCGAATCGCTGAATCCGCGAATCGTGAGAATGTGAATACGGGGTGCTTACAGTACAACTCATATGCTGCAAAAGGTGACCTTGACTGCTTTGGCATCAGGAGTTCTCCTAGTTTGGGACAATGCTACATCACTCAAACAGCTAACCATCATTTGTTATTGTCCCTTGGCCCATCATTCCTGGCCAAAAATGAGAACCCTTTAAAGAGGAAATCTCCTATACCAGGCAGTCCCCGGTTATCGGCGGGGTTCCGGTTCTAAGGGTGTGATGATAACCGAAAATCTGTGATTTCGGTGCTTTTTCGGTGATTTTCGGGGGTTATCAGCGCTGGAAAGCTCCGATTTTCAGTTATTGGCGCCTCTGTTAGGTCTGTGTCAGTGCCAATACCCAAATATCGGTGCTGATAAGCGGAAATCGGCAATTTTCAGCTCCAAAAATTGCTAATTTTCGTCACTAGACAAGGCCCATAAAACCGGATCGCTGTTGACCCGAGCCTGCCATTAACGGGGACTGCCACTGATGAGGAAGTTCAGTTTGTCGGACAAAACATTATGCGGTTCAGGCACTTAAGGTTGCCTAGAGGTCACGGCAGACATCCCAGGGGTCAATTTCGTAACGCCCTTGCACAAACAAACCACACTCTCTACATGGGCTGAGAATAATTTTAGTCTCCCTTATTAAAAAGATAGACCCCATTCCTTTTGTAAGTCGCATGACATCCGGAAAGTAAGTACATCGTTGGCTTTCTTCAGAAATGTTTCTTTCGGAGAAGTTGCCAAGTGTACTCACAAAGTGAGCGTGAAGCTTTTGCTTAGTATATTCTGTTGAAAGATTTCATATTTACTTGTACGGAAAATCTTTTAAAGTAATTACTGATCACCAGCCCTTAGTAAAAATTTTCAATAGTCCAACAGCAAAATTAACAGTAAGGTTACAAAGGTGGAATTTAAGATTAATGCCGCATGACTTCACAGTAATTTACGAGCCAGGGAAAAGCAATCCAGCTGATTATTTGTTTTAGCATCCAGTTTCACAGCCCTCCTTACACAAGGAAGCAGAAACCGAGGAGTTGTGAATTACATTATGACAAAAGCAGTACCAAAATCCTTAAGTTTAAAGAAAGTTGAAATGAAACCAAATTAGATAAGACTTTAGAAGGTCATAGAAACTAATAAGACCAACAAATGGGGTGTTATGAGGAAAGAAAAGAGAATGATAGGAGGTTCACAATGTTTTGCAGGATTAGGCAAGAGCTTTCTTTATGTATGGACCATGGTATAGTTTAATGGGATCAGGATTGTCATACCTTGTACATTAGAAGAGAAGGTGATAGATCTTGCTCATGTAGGACACCAAGGCATTGTTAAAACCAAGCAGCTATTAAGAGAAAAGGTTTGGTTTTTCAGAGATAGATGACAAGGTACAGCAGAGAATTAGAATTGTCTCCCATGTCAGGCATGCACACATGAAGACAGAGAGAGAATTTGTTTCCCTCAGTACTTCCAGATGGAGTATGGGAAGTGGTAAAGTCTATGGCATCAGCCACAGTGTTACCAGCATTAGAGAGAATTTTTAGTATTTTGGGGTTCCCAAGGTGTTGAAAAGTGACAATGGTCCTCCTTTTCAGGTTCTGGCTTTAAAATTTTAGTGAGGAACAAGGTTTTCACCATGGGAAAATAACACCATTATGGCTGCAAGCCAATGGAGAGGTAGAAAGGTTTATGCAAACCATTTTAAAGGCTGTCAGGACCTCTCAGTGTCGAAATATGAATTGGAAAAGTAATTTGAGTGCATTTCTTAAGAACTACAGAGCCACACCTCATAGCACATCTAAGAAGGGTCCAGGATCTGTAATGTTGAAAAGAAGTTTTAGAACATCCTTACCAGAACCAGTAAATGTAGATGAGTTTAACTTTGAAAAAGCTGATACTAGTGGAAAGATGAAAATGAAGAAAGATTTTGAAAAAAAGAAAAGGGAATGTCATAGAGATGTTAATGTAGAAGATAAAGTTTTAGTTAAAAACAGTGTTAAGGGTAAGCTTCAACCTCTATTTTTACCTGATCCTCGTACTGTAGTGTCAAAGAATAATAAAATGATAACAACTGAATATAATGGAAGGAAAGTAACTAGAAATTAATCTTTTTTTTTAAATTGCCGTCTCCTGACATCTGCCAAGCAAAACCTAGTCTTGTTGATAACCCTCAAATGTATGATAATAATGTACCATCACCTTGTAATAAGCGAACTCAGAGAGAAAAAGTGAAACCCCATTGTTTGAAAGAATATGTGACTTAATGTCCATTTCACTGTCATTGAGTTAATGTGTGACCTCGTGTTTGTCAAGGTTTGACTTTATTTTAGTGCTATTACATGTGTTATTTTGGGCATTCCTTTTCACCACTCGCTGCAGGCTATAAAAATATGATATAGATTGTGCTCTCAAGAATGATGTGTTGGTTTGATTTGTATATTTTGCTTTTTTAATGATTATGTCCATTTCCGAGGAGAAGAGGGATGTTGTTCTTAGAATGTGAGAGTCATTACTTTAGGTGACTGTGTGAAGTAGTAAGTTTGGGAGGCATTTGTTTAGAGGAAGAACTGCCAATATTCAGGTAACCGGCGATGTGTAAAAACTGACCAGAACTTCATTTGTACTTCCCGTATAGTCAAGTGACATTAAATGTTCAACAAATTTGCAAGCTTATCAGTGATTCCTCATTAGGCTAAGAAGATTTAATAATGAGTTCTCCAGTTCATTAAGCAATTCTGTTGTTATGAGGATAAGGCAACATTTAAAACATAAAACTTAAGCAATCTGCAGAGCTAACTTGAAATGAGCCATTTATTAACTAGACATTATTCTTGTCATAGAAAACATTGTTAAAGGCTCTAGATTCAGTTTATTTAAAATGCCTTGCTCTACCACACTGCACTACATATGAATGGCAGTCAGCTGTACCCTTAATACACCCCCAAGGTTCTGTTGGTACTGTCAAGCCAATATTTGATTGTTCCACAAAATGTCAGACTCATGTTTGGCAAGTATCAGATCTCTTCAGATGTACTTTCTGGCCATTTACTAACATAGCATTGCAGATTAAACACACACACTAGCATTGTAGATTAAACAATCTCTCTCTCTCTCTCTCTCTCTCTCTCTCTCTCTCTCTCTCTCTCTCTCTCTCTCTCTCTCTCTCTCTCTCTCTGCAAGTGTTTATGATGGTTATGGCCAATTTAAGTGTACAGTAATAGCAAAAACTGACCAGGCATTTTGTTTTTTCCATTTTTAAGGATGTATACCATAATTTTTTGGTTTTTGTTTGGATGGTAGTAAGTAGAGAAGAAGTTCTCAGACACCTTTAAAAGCATTTTTAATATTGCAATTCAGTACATTTTCAAAAACAAAGTACTGTAGTGTTTACATACTTCAACTCACTGTAAATTCATCTTATGACACATCAATCTCATATGTATATTTTCAGGAAGAGACACTCTCAGGCCCATTTTTTGCATGTTTAGTTTCATTTTAAAGGTGAAGGTCTATTCCAATCAAATTTTTCACTGGACTGCATTTCCTCATACATACTTCTGTCTATATTGGGGTTTACTCTGCCCTTTAATACATCACTGCTTGGAAAGCAAACATGAGATGGTTGTAAGTTATGTAAACTCCTGTAATGGTATTTTATAGTAATAGTACAGACTAGTTTTGACTAGAGAACTTGTTGTATTGTAGATCACATCTTGGTACCAATTGAAATGCAAGTTAAGAACTTGGTTTAGTGTAGACATGTTGCCTTGTGTTTACAGGGTTAAATTTGTGTAGTGTGCAAAATCTTGTCTTGATGTAAATTCAGTTACTGTGATGGATATTTGAGAGTAAAGTAATGTGCATATTCAGTAATATGAACTTTTGTATTTATATTTGAATATGAAACTCTTCTTGTTAAAGAAATTGTAATTTGACAGACCACCAATCAAGATTAGTTTGACTAATGAATAACACAGATTAATAAATATATCTCACTTTTCTTTTGCAGATGCTGCTCAAACGGATGCAAAGAAAGTTGAAGGTAATTTTCTTTTAATATTTTAACTTTGTGAAACAGTTTTGGATTCTGATATTGTAATCTGTAGGAGGACAAGGAAAGTCGAGATTTAATTTTGTCCTCTCTTGTAATTTTTTTGGCAGTAGCAGATACCTCAACATCTAATGGCATTCTGGGTGCTGTTGGTGGCATTGTTGATGAAGATACCAAGGGTGAAGAAAACAGATAGTGATGGTTTTATTGACTTGGACACTGATGACTGCTCTGACACAGCCTCCATTAGTAGTGGTGCTTCAACTGGGTCCATAGGTGAGTTCATATCTAAATGTTCTGTCATGCCAAGAATCTCTTATCAGGACAGTATACTTAACCTATTTTGATTCTGGCTGTTGCATGTTTTTCGCTTTTTGTGCTCATGTAAATTTGTGTACATATTCCTCTTAGTATATTTGAGTTGACAGAGTTTTGTGTCTTTTTGCTGAATAGTATTTTTGTGGTAATTTTGTCTGCCATTAATCTTTTTACTTTAGTCAGGAAAAGGGTTTAAACAATAATTGTGTTTGTTAGTGCATAGTATATTAACTGCTATACATTGTTTATGAAAAGTTTCTCTTAATATATATATAAAAGATACATTTTTCCTTAATTTTCTGTAACACCTGAAGATACCATTCGTATTGTATGCTTTGTGTGGTTGGAGTGTTGCAAATTGATACAGTTTTCTATGTTTTATTTTTCTCTTTTGTCATCGGCCATATTTTAACCAGACCATTTGAGCTTCAAATAAAACTCTCATTTTCTTTTGTGTGTGTGTGTGTGTGTGTGTGTGTGTAGTAGCAAACAAGTTTACCACCAAGTTTCTTATGTAGGCCAGGTTTGAAGGGAAAAAAGAGAAAGGAAATGATAAGGGGAAGGCAGAATCGAAGCAACCCATGAAGGAAGAGATAGACCTACCTCTTAAAAGTTAAAGCATATTAAAATCAAAGAAAGCAACAGCTGAAAGAGAGAATATTTGAAGAGAATAACTGACTAATTCATATGGACCTGTTCCTTTGATTTGGCCAGGATGTAGAGAGAATATTGAGTCCATCATCCTCATCATCAAAAGGTGTCCTTTCATGGAGTTAGATATGAAAGGAGTTCCTTGCACTCTCTTCCTTCTTGTGCATTTCTCTTCATTTTTCTTGTGGTTCAGGTCATCATCCATGGCCTTTGTGGTTTTCTGGCCCTTCCTGCCAGTCTTTATTCTGCTGCTTTCGTGTCTGCTACTCATATGTTCAACTGTTTCAGTCCCCTCTCATCACAAGTTCAAATTGTAGCAAAGCTTCCTCGTTTCTAATATGATTTTCCCAACACACTCCGGTCACGAATCTTAGGATTTTTTAATTACTTCTCTTCAAAACCCTTTCATTTTCTTCATCAATAGCCATTGCCCATGCTGCATTGAGTAATACAAGCATGATAATATAAGCACTTTATAGTTGATTATTCAGTTATTTTATATCTTTGCCTAACAGATATTTTGATATATGTCAGGTGAATTATACTTTTATTTTGTGTACTAATACATGAGATCTGTAATATCTGACATCGTTAAGCTGTGCTGGTTAGATGCAGTTGTGATATTAATTATTGTATCCCCAGTGATGTTACGCAGCAGTGCCAGTCGTTATTAGACAACTCTTTAACAACTTCCAATTGATGACAAAAAATCTCTCTCTCTCTCTCTCTCTCTCTCTCTCTCTCTCTCTCTCTCTCTCTCTCTCTCTCTCTCTCTCTCTCTCTCTCTCTCTCTCTCTCTCTCTCTCTCTCTCTCTCTCTCTCTCTCTCTCTCTCTCTCTCTCTCTCTCTCTCTCATTTTTAAAAAGAACTCATTAAGTGTCAGGGCAAAATTATCATTAGTCAGTAGGCTGATTAAGATTCTGACTATTGAGGCTTTATAAGTAATAGAGATTTTTATAAATACAAGGAACAAATCAAAGATATATAATTTTATTAACAGTTTTTTCATGCAAGCTCATCATTTATGATTAGGCACTTTCATGTCCATGAAATTGTCCCAGATGCTTCAATTCTTCTTGAAAAGAAAGGAAATGGGAGTTGTCATGCATGCACAGTATTACCAGCTAAGTTCCATTGTCATGTAGTTATGAGTGTCATTGCAAAAACCTGTAGAAAGATTGTCTTCAGCTTTAAGCTTGCCTGAGAAGTTTGGTCTGAAGGTTTACATGGAGGCATAGTAACTCTCCTCAGGGCTGATGAAAGTTCTCACCTCAGAGTTTAGGACCTTCCAAATAAGGAAGTAATCATCAGGTTCACACAGTTAATATTTAAGGAATGGTAGACCTATAATCTCATGTGACTGAGACTAACAGCTCCCTTATCCATCTCAGGTGCAAAGGAAGTCAGGAATCTGTGGAATTATTGACATTGATTGAATCAATACCTGTTTCACTGCACTAACTACAGATTGAGTTCCACATTGTCTCACAGAGGTTGTGGGTAGGATTTCTGCATGGCATTGAGATAGCTCCCTCGGCCTTTACCAAAAAAGCCTCCTGCCCCTGAGACAGGTGAAGGCTATTCTTTACCTGTGAGGGTTCAGCATTTCCATATTTTTGTGGAATCTGTAACATGGGAGCTTCCTGGGTAGATCTGTCAGAAGCGGCAGAAGGTTAGCAAACTTCTTTTGCTTTGGCCAAAGAGGATGTTCCACAAGGCTCCTCATTCATCTGGATGGAGCAACCATTCTAGGTGAATTAACTTCTCCTCCTGTGACTTTGTGACAATGTTGTTTCATACTGAAGCAGACCTCTGGACAATCTCTTTGACCTTTACCCAGATGAAAGTTGCCACTGCCTATGGTTCCTGATGTGTATCAATGTAGTTTCCAACCACCTTGCCTCTTACATGATGACCAGATACCTTCAGACTTGGAAATACTGCCTTATGCTCCAGACAGTCTATATGTAGCTCTCTCTGTTCAATTTCTATATATCTGCAGCTTGGAAATTTAGTGTGTGAGCTTCCTACCCATATCATTACGTCTGTAAAAAGCAGGACTACTGCCAACTACCCTGAGGCTCTGAGGATCCTGCCAAAAAAGAGGGCAATTGGGTGGCTAAGTAGTTGAGCTGCAGCTGATCACAACTTGTTCAGCTATAGCTGAAGAGAGCAAATCTTGGACCACCTTTAAGAGACTTAACTTTTACAGGCAGATCATTTTGCCTATCAACACCACATCTTGCCAGGAAGCTCTGGTCTCTGGAGAAACTGTAGTTTCATGGAAAAAGGCTCTGGATCTTGCTTTCTGCACTACTTGAGAAGCCATTGAAGTTACGAATGAAATTTTGCCAGTATTGACGTCATTACAGGCCAGTCACAAAGTACCAGAGGAACCTTATCCCTATCCTAATCCTGTTCACCCTTTGTTCCACCTGAGTGAGAGTTTTTGCAAACACCAGAAAGGTGGTGGCTAACCCAAAACATTTGTACAATCACCAAACAAATGAGAAAATAATGCTTTACCAAGGGGAGAGATTATTCTCATATTCTTGGAGGCAGTCTCGGAAACCTTGACATCTATAGACAAAGGGGTGCTAGTCATCCAAGGCCCACTCCTGTCAGTTAGCTGTGGTTAGGGACTCCCTCAGGACATATTCATACTATCTGCTTCCAAAATTATTAAGGTTCCAGAAGGAAGGGAAATGAGTCTCTTGCTACCTCTTGGGTCAAGGCCTCAGAACCCTATTTGACAGAGGTTTTTCTGAGTAGAGTTATCTTTTTTGTAGAAATAATTAGGTTATTTGGTTAATAATGGTATTACAAAAGGTACATGCAAAGAATTGCTGTTGTCACGTTCTGTGTTCAAAATTGTAAGATTCAGTCCCCTCAGATGATGTAGAACTGATACCATTAATGCAGGGAATCAGAGTGTACAGTAAACTCCCCGTATTTGCGGGGGATGCATACTACACCCCCCTGCGAATGGCTAAAATCCGCGAATACTTAAAACCCCCTCTAAAAACATTTAGAACTGCCTATTTTGAGAGTTCAAACACAAAAAAAAAATCTCTAAAAGTGCTTCTACCCGAGTATTTTAATAGTTTTATCACAAAAGTGCATTTAGTTATGAAAATTATATGAAAATACAGTAATTAGTGAATATTTCTCAGGGGAAAATACTGCGAATAATGTGCATCGTTCCACAGAGAAATCTGCGAATAGGTTTACTGTACAGCTACTTGCTGAATCTGGTCTTTTTGGCCAGAGTATTTGGCATCTTTATCTCTTAATCAGGAACAGTAGGGGGCTGTCTGTCTGTGGTTGGATACAGCTCTTATTCCAAGAAAGGAGTGAACTTTTTGCACCTCCATTGAGATTCCTTACATCTTTCATTCTCTTCTAGTGAGGTATTGTCCCAAGAGGATGTTGTGACTAGGTGTAAAGCAGTGCAGTGGTGTTGGGGGGGGCAGTGGGTTACCCTCTTTCCCCATAATTGTCCTTGTAAGCATCCTAAACATGAATGAGCACCAGGTTGTTAGAGGGTAACGTCTGTATACTAATACAGTCATACCTAAGTTAACAGATTTATTCCATTCCAGAAGGCTGTCCTTTAATGAGATTTTCCTTTACCTGAGTGAATTTTTTCCAGAAGAAATAAAGAATTGTATTAATCCATTCCAGATCTCCAAAAATACAACTGTCCTCATAAGCATCCTAAACATGAATGAGCACCAAGGTCTGCCCAGGTTGTTAGAGGCTAGCGTCTGCATGGTAATACAGTCATACCTAAGTTAACAGATTTATTCCATTGCAGAAGACTGTCCTTTAACTAGATTTTCCTGTACTGAGTGCATTTTTTCCAGAAGAAATGATAAGAATTGAATTAATCCATTCCAGATCTCCAAAAATACAACAAATAAAAGCTTTTGAACTCAACTTTAACAAGACTGACATGCAGAAATTATACAGAAAAAGACATCAAAAAATAAGTAGATGAAATATATAAAATAAAAAAATAAAGTAGATGAAATAGATCTAAATAAAAAAAAAATAAATAGATGAAAATGATCCAAATTTGTTCTCACTTTACCAGAAATTGAAAGAACTGGTGGTGAGAAGGTGAAGAGGAGAATGTCATATTTTGGAAGGAGCCCCTTCTATTGAAAAGAGCCAGTGACGTTTGCTTTTGCTTGCATTTTTGAAATGTTCTAAAATGGGAGATAACATTGTCATTTAGTAGGTGTGTAACAGTTTGCTACAGCTTTGTTGGGGTGGTATTTTTCAAACACCTTTGAATAGTGCTTTAGTGTAGAGCTTCATAAAGTTTGAAATGACTTGCTGGTACATGTGCTGGATGAGAGGAGTCATTAGGGTGCAAGAACCTCATTATTATAAAGTTAAACTCCAGCAGCAAATTGGCATCCAATTATGGAGGACAAGCAGGAGCATTACCCATAAAAAATATGGCCTTCAGAGGCATTTTTTCTCCTTGAGGTATTTCTTGATGGTAGGGCCAGCCACTCTATTTATCATTGCAATTAAATATTGCCTGATTACTCAAGCCTTATTGTTAGCCCTCCATATTACATCCGATTTATTTTTCATTACATCATGTTTTTTAAAACTCATGAGTTCTCTGAGTGGTAAACAAGTAAAGGCTTCATTTTAAATCCCTACTTGCATTTCTGCAAAGCAGTATAGTTAATCTGTCCTTCATTGGCTTGTACCCTGGTAGTGACTTCTCTTGGGTGGTATAAGTTCTGTTTGTCATTCTTCCAAAAGAGGTCTGGCTCATCAAAATTGAATCCTTTTCTTTTTTTCTTTAAATCTTCAGTTGAAATCCCGTAGGACAGAGTTAACAGAATATAAACTCAGAGGGCTCCAAAGGAAAATCAGTGTGCAGAGAGAGACAAGTTACAGGAAAAGATGGTTGATAAATAAATATGAGAAAAAAAATAAAACTGATGCACCTTAATTCAGGGGACATCACCAGTATGCATAAATGAATTTGCCCAAGAGGTGCAGAGAAACCCTCTTTAATACAGTATACAGAGCCATTCCATGGGCACTGCTAGGGAACTAAACCTTCCGCCTTTACATGGTGTTGGAATTCTCATACTTTTCAGCAGCATCTCTGTTGATACTGGCAACTTCCCCATGCCACACCACACTGTGTATTCCACTTCTCTTGAATTTCTCAAACCACCCATCCACCCATGACTGGCTTTGAACTCTTGAGTACTACCTTAATCCTTCCATCATAAGTTACTTTCATCGCAACATACCATACTGAACCTGCTTACTTTACGGATGTATAGTAATCCCTGCAGTATAGAGATTTCATAGGGAGTTGCAAGGATCTTAAGATTCTAAGGAAAGGGAGATGTGAACCTTCACTAAACAGAATTGACAATCTTGTGCAGCTGATTCCATCAGGGGACCTCTTTAATGCCACTCTGTGCAAGTTTTTATAGTGACAGGCTTCTTTATGGATAAGAGTACAAATGGACTGCTGTGAAGGAACTACACATCAGAATTGAATTTCAACAAACTTTGTGAAAAAAACAAAGAAAACTTCCTTATCTCCTTGCCCTTTGAGAGTTTGTAAAATGCTGGTAAAGTTATGAGTGTATGACCCAGCTGTTCCAGGCCCTATGTATATCTCATTTTGTCATATATTACAATTTTAATTATACCACTTCTTTCTAACAGTCATGTGTTTTCACAAGGGTTACTATAGAGAAAGTTAGTTTCTTTTCCCTTCAAGTTCATATTAAATGAAATGTGCAAGATATTGTAGATGTTAAACTGCTTTTGCTGTGTTACATGGAAGATATTTATTATATGAAAGATATTTATTATTTAATTTTGGATGCCTGAAATAAAAGAACAAAGCAGAAGAGAAGTAGAGGGCACATTCTTAAAAAATTTAGAACATTTCTCTTATGTTGGGGAACACTTGGCTGTAAGGGGGTTATTGGAAGGGTAATAAGAAAAAGAAAAGCACTGGCATTGATGAAATGAAAAGAGTTTGATAAACAAAGTTAAACTTTATAATGCTTGCTAAAGACCTGCCTTAGTGTACTGTATGTTCTGACAGAAATAGAATTTTGTTCATGAGACTTTTACTGCCAGATATATATATAGCTGTATTCTCGAAGGTCCGACAGAATTTCAAATTTGGCGGCACACGCAGTGGTCGGGTCAGGTGGTTAGTACCCATTCCCGCCGCTGGGAGGCAGGTATCAGGAACCATTCCCATTTTCTATTCAGATTTTCTCTGTCGCCGGACTGTCAACACCTGTTGTCAGTTCCTCCGCCTTTGGATTTCAAATTTGTTGTCACTTAAGTATTTTGGTTGTTTTTGGTATTCGACTGGATCTGTGACTTGGCATACGCTCTTTGTGGACCGTTTTGATTTTGCTTTTGACTTTTCTTATAATTAAGATGTCTTACCTCTAGCTATCGAGTCTGTAGCTTGGGTGAATGTAAGGTGAGGCTATCAAGACTTTGATAGTTCCTCACTCTTTATGTATGCTATGTAAGGGTGTTCAATGCTCTATGATAATCGTAATGAATGTGTGGGATTGTCTGAGGGTGAGTGGAAGAAATATGAAGCCTATATGCTTAAATTGGAGCGTGATAGGCTGAGGAAATCTTCCTCCTAGAGTGCATCCTTAGTTGGACAGTCAGGTTTTCTCCTACTAGTAACCCTGTAGTAATTTATTACTAACCCTGTAGTTTGTTGCTGCAGAAGGTAATTCCCTGGCTCTCGTGTGGAGTCAATGCGTGCTCTTGAAACTAAAGTGAATGCAATTCAAACGCATAGTGTTAGTGCTAGTGCCCTAGTGTTGTGGAGGGGCGTCAGATCGGGCCCCTATAATGCCTCTAGGCCTGGACCTCTGTCGAACTCCCAGGACCAGGGAGGGGGCATGTCGAAAGCCGCATGAGGGTTACGGGGCTTCCCACCGATCTGGCGTCCCTTTGGCAGGTCCTGATGACGCTACCCAGGCTGCCAGGGATCGTGGTGCTCAGGCACGCATCCTGAAGGATTGCTTCTCGTCCTCCGACACGTCCTCCCGCCACGGGGTTGGAGCTCTCGGTTGGACTCGCCCTCTTAAGAGAAGCTTAGAGGAGAGGACGCTTCACGTCCTCTTCCTCTAGACGTTGTACTCTTCCCGAAAGTTGCGTGGATATTCCTCTGCAGAAGAGAATAAAGTGTTTTTGAATGATCACTCTACTCGACCCCCCTGTCGCGCTAAGGCAAGGGCTAGAGCTTCTTCCCCTGTGGAAGGAAGTATACGTCTCTCGCCCTTTTCCTTCTCTCAGGTTCATCCCTTCTCCCGAGAGAGTGGCTTCTCCAACGCGTAAGATTTTGTTGGGTTTGCAACAACAGCTGGATGCTCTCATGAACCTTTCAAGAGTCGAATCTGCCTGTTAAGAGGTACAGACTTTCACCTTCGTCTCCTGCTTCGGGAACGATACAGAGCGTCTGTCGTCTAGAGAGAGTGTTTAGTGGCTTCATATTCGTCTTCCCGAGTTTGGTGTTGGCCTTTTCTCTCTGTGTCGCGCCAGGAGCGCGTCTTGCTCTTCGTGCGCTTCTCACGCTTCACGCGCCTCACCTTGGCCTTCGCTCGCCAGCCATGACGCGCGGCGCCACGCTGTAACTCTCTTCTAGTACTTGCCACGGAGCCTCTCGGCGTCCACGCCATGACGCTCCGCGCTCGCTTTGCCGTATAGCTTCAAGTCTTGTGTTGACGCCGCTCCAGTTGTTCATCATGTCGCACAACTACCCTCTTCAACATCTGATGTCCTTCTTAATTTAGCCAGTACTTGCTTCGGCAGTACATATACTAAAATTGAACGATACAGAGAAGATTAGCATGGCTCTTGCGCAAGGATGACACGCTAATCGTGAGGCGTTCCACATTTTTATGTTTACTATCGCATACTCTAGTTGGCGTCTTTTCGTTGTGGGAGTTCCGCTTACGTATCGGCGATCGGAACTACTTTCACCACTCACTCAAGACCCGCCAGCTGCGGAAGAACATCCTCTTCGTCACAGCCTTTGTATGAAGAGAAACTTCTTTCGTCTTCTTCTTCCTCTGATTATCAGACTCTGGCTTTTTCTTAAGGATCTGTTTCCTGAGACTTTTCAACCGCCGCTCCTCTCTCCACCTTCGCAGTTGTCTTTGTCTTAAGGGCGTTTTGAAAAAAATCGAAATAAAATTTTCTGGGATATTTTATATATGGCATCATACATATCCTGACTATCTTCTCAGAAAGTTTTATTTAAAAGTTCGCCACAGTTAGAAGTTATAAACAAAACAGTAACCTATCATAGTCAAATTACATTTTTCATATAATGTAATGATATTGTCAGTATATCGGTGGTAATTTCCTTTTAGCTATGAAATAATATCTAATGCGATCTATGGCAACCCTGTGGACATAGTGCGCATCAACGAAAAGACAGGATTGCCGCAGGGCAGTCAGTGGCAGTCAGTCAGTAGCAGCTCAGAGCTTGACTAAGTAAGGCGTCGCGCTGGCCAACCTCAGCCGTGTTTTGACACTCGCTTCATTTAGCTTCATTTAGCGAAGTTATATTACTTTGCAGGTCTATTTTTGGCTTTTCATTATGTCATAAAAACATCAAACTGTGTAACGGCAAGCAAATAAATACACAGAGAAGCAAAAAAAAAAAAAAAAAAATCGTTTTTCTCAAAACTAAAGTTATCGACATTCAAACTGCATCTCCTTCATAACGCTTTGCACCGATCTCAGATACAAAAAGTAAACGAAAGCTAAATGTTTGCATAACAAAGGGGCTTCCATGGGAAGCAACACGAGACCCGCACCACGAGGAGAGAGTTTTTCCCGAAGGAATGTCACTTCCAAGAGAGGTAGCAAGTGACTCCCTTCATCTCCAGACTCCCTTTGCAACCAGGCTTCATTTTGCACAAGCCTGGAAAGAGTGAGGGGGCAGGCGTTTGGTCCTTCCTACTGTTAGAGAGAGGTTACTTGATTCCCTTCCTGTCTCCTCTTTTTGTTTTTGTTTCCCAACTGCCTTCCTGTCAAACAGAAAATTGTTTGACCTGCTCGAACAGATGTTCGAGCGGAGAGCAGTGGAACAAATCTTGACTCGGTGTTCCCGGGATTTTTACTACAGATTGTTTCTAGTCCCAAACTTTCAGTAGGCTGGAGACCCGTCTTGGACGTCAACAGGTCGAACAACTTGGTCCGAAGGAAAAAGTTCAAGATGGAGACCTCGCAGTCAATACTAGGAGCCCTTCATCCCGGGATTGGATGGTATCTTTGGATCTCCAAGATACTTATCTTCACGCCCCAATTCATCCACGTTCGGTGAAGTATCTCAGGTTGTCTTGGGGCTAGACGCCAGTTCAGGGCTCTCTGCTTTGGACTCTGCACAACAGCCATACCACGTTGAAAACACCGCTTCGTCCGATCAGCGAAGTTAAGCAACGTTGGTCTGGTCAGTACTTGGATGGTTGACCGCCTGGGAACACCAGATGCTGTTGGCGTCACATTTTGCTCGAGGGTGTTTACCGTCTCATGAAAACGCGTTGCGATGCAGTTGCATCTGTCGCACGTCAGGATCTCACTCTACGCCGGACGACTGGTTGATTGGCGCCGTCGGCGAAGGTATCTGGAGGACCTTCAGTTGACTCTGCAACTCGTGAAGTCCCTGGGACTTCTGGTCTGTGGAGAAGTCGCAGCTGATCCCTCACTGTCCATTGTGTCTGGGAATTCAGATCTATTCAGCGGCTTTTATAGCGTCTCCGTCGCAAGAACGGCAACTTCTATGTACTGAAAAAGTTTCGGCCTTCTTGGAAAAGGAAACATGCTAGGTGAAGGAAGGAATGAGTCTGCTGGGGACCATTTCCTCGCTGGAGAAGTTTGTTTTCTGGGAGTCTGCATCTCAGGCCTCTTCAGTTCTTTTGTTGGAGAACTGACAAAGCAAGGAAGACTTGAAAGAGGAATTGAGAATTCTTCCTTATATAAAGAAGATCTGTGGTGGTGGCTCGATCCAACGGAATTGCAGAAAGGGATCTCCCTCAAGCTTCTGAACCCCAACCTAGTGTTGTTTTTCCGGACGGGTCGTCAACAGGTTGGGGGCAACACTAGAGGGAGAGGAAGTGTTAGGAACCTGAGAGAGGAACAGGTGTCCTGGCACATCGACTTCAAAGATTTGGCGGCTATCTTTTAGCTCGCCAATTCTTGAGGTCCAAGTTTGCAATCGTGTAGTTCTAGCAAACTCGGACAATACTACTTGTTCCTGTTCAGCCTTGCAAGAGAGATTATTCTTTGAGCCTGTGCTCGCAACATTTCGATTCTCACAAGTTTTGTTGCAGAGGTCGAAAATGTTCGAGCAGACCTGCTCTGTTGGCGCCATCAACTCCTGCCGAAGGAATGGACCCTTCATCAGGAGGTTTGCCAAGATTTTTGGAAATTTTGGGGTCGCCATCTTGTGGATATTTTCACGACCTCAAGAACAGCGAGGCTCCCTCTATAAAGCTCATCTGTACTCGGCCTGGGGCAGTTGCGATAGTTGCTCTTCCCTGGGATTGGACGGAATAGATGTTTACGCCTTTTCCCCGTTCTAAATTCTGGGAGAAGTCATACGCAAGTTCGCGGCCTCACAAGGACGAGGATGACTCTCATCCCCACGTTTTGGCCTTGAACCACTGGTTCTCGGAGTTTCTCTTCTGGTTGGTAGACGCCCGAGGACCCTTCCTTTGAGAGCAGACCTGCTCATACAAACCCACTTCACGAGATATCTTTGAATCTCCCGCTCTGAACCTGACTGCTTTCAGACTATCGAAACTTGGTCAGAGCGAAGGGGTTTTTCTGGCCAGGTGGCACGGGCCATCGCTAGAGCCAGAAGTTCTTCATCTAAAGGATATATCTAGCGAAGTGAGCAACCTTCAAAGGTTGGTGTAGAAAGAAGGGCTTTTCCTCTTCCTCTATCACTGTGAGCCAGGTTGCGGATTTTCTCCTTTACTTAAGAGAAAAACTCGATATAGCAGTTCGACTATCAAGTGTTATCGAGCATGCTTTCGATTGTATTCAGACACAGAGGATTAGCTTTGTCTGACAATAAGGACCTCCACGATCTTCGAGCTCTTTTCAAGACATCCAAGGTTCCTCAGCTGATTTCCCCTGCTTGGAACTTGGACGTAATGCTCAAGTTTTGATGTTTAGTCCTTTGAGCCTCTCCACTCTGCATCTCTTAAGGATGTTACTTCGAAACGGCATTCCTCGCGGTAAGAGAGTGAGAGAAGTTCGAGGCCGTCATGTGGGCTTCAAGGAACACAATGCTGTCTATTCTTTAAGCCCTAAGTTCTTGGCTAAGAATGATAGGTCTTCTAACCCTTGGCCTAGACACTTTGAAATTAAAGGTTTAGCAGACCTTATTGGACAGGAACCTGAGGGAGTTCTATGTCCAGTTAGAGCTCTCAAGTACTACCTTAAAAGAACACAGGACACTCGTGGTCCATTGGATGTTTTATGGTGTTCTGTGAGGCAACCAGTTAAACCTATGTCAAGAATGCACTGGCATTCTTCATTAGGGACGTCATTAAGGATGCACACTCTAGTTGTGACGACTCCAACTTCAAGTTGTTGAGAGTTAACGCTCCACGAGGTGAGGCAGTTGCTACCTCCATGGCGTTCAAGAAAAATATGGTACTCAGTGACATTTTTAGTGCCACATTTTGGCGAAGTCAATTGGGTGTTTGCCTCACACTCTTGGCAAGATGTTTAGGTAGCATACGAAAATTGCTTTTCGCTGGGACCATACATTGCTGCTTCAGCAACCTTGGGGACAAGGGGGTAACTCTGATCCTATCCCTTTTTTAATTGTGTTTTGTGGTTGTTGGGTCGACTACTGGAGGCAGTCTTCCCAATCCTTTTGCAAACTAACGCTTTAGGTGTTGGTTAGGTGGTTAGTAATGCTCTTTTGTCCTCTTTGTATGGGCTATGATCTAGTCACATTGTGGTCACGCCCGTTGACAGATCATCTAGAAGTCGCCAGCTATATAGGTCACTACCTCGCTGGGGTCTCTAGTAAAGCAGAAGCAGACTAGAGTGACAGTAACCACTCAGTCAGCTACGCTATCAGATAAGGAACCAAAATAATTTTACCAATAATTGGTTTTTTTCCTAATTCTTGGCTGTCTCTACCCTCCAAGGTGGTATTCAGCTATATATATATCTGGCAGGTAAGTCTCATGAACAAAATGATATTTTAATGATAAAATAAAGTTTGTTCATACTTACCTGGCAGATATATATATTTATATTGCCCTCCTCCTCCCCTCAGGAGACAGTGGCGTTAGAAAATCTGAATAGAAAATGGGAATGGTTCCTGATACCCGCCTCCCAGCGGCGGGAATGGGTACTAACCACCTGACCGGCCACTGCGCAGCCGCGAAATTTGAAATTCTGTCGGACCTTCGGAGAATACAGCTATATATATATCTGCCAGGTAAGTATGAACAAACTTTATTTTATCATTAAAATATCATTTTGAAAACGTATGGCAATTAAAGGCTAAGATCTATGGCTGGAGTGTGGTGATCGGGAGCTCTTGTTACAGAAGTAGAATTGGTAGTTAGATTTGGTGTCCAGCAGCTGGTTAATAGACTGAGATGGTGTGGTCATGTAATGAGTAGCAGATAAAGGAAATCATGGGATGAGACCAGTAGTGACCCCTGAAAATCATGAAAAATGGTAGAGATGAAGACCTAGACCAAATGGAAATTAAGGTAGAAAGTGCATAAGGGAGAGGAGAGCAGAAAGAACACATTTCATATCTAACCTCGAAAAGGGAGATTCAGATAAAGTTGATTGATGTTGATGATGATGATGATTATATATTTAGTGAGTTATTCTCAAGGTGTTAAAGCAGTTTCAGCCAGAAACATAAGTAGAGTTTCTCTCCTTACTTATAGGGCTATACTATGGATCAGAGACAGAGGTGTTAGCCATCAGTTTTAAATGTTGTTATTGGGGTCTCGAGAAATAAATAACTGATTTCCCACTCCAGATGGTACTACATACCCAAACCTGTTGATACTTGTCTTACCTCAATTTTAGTTTTGTTTTTCACTTTCACAGTTGTTTAACTGCTTGATGTATCACCATTGCTTTCAGTAATCCAGTAATTTTACAACCAGCTTTGAGTAAGTGAAAGATTCAGGTGCTTTTCTGAAGCCTCATATTAGTGTTAATGTATTCCCCCTAAGTATATTTTTTACAATATTGAACTGATCTCAGTTAAATGAAGCCAGTAGTTTCTTACTTATGTTTCATAAAATAGGCCACTGAACTTTTATCTACAAATTTGGTTGTTATTATAAGCCCTCTTTGGTTCAGTTGATTCCATGGACTGTGTTAACCAATTTTCACCTACTGTTTGTCCAGCCAGTTACCTGACTGAATGAAAGCTAAGTTGTTACCCTTGTTATCTCCTGCACGCAGTATTTTGTGTCAGAAAACTAATTCCTGTTTCTGAAGGGCAGGAGCCATATGAGCCATGCAGAATCTTTGTTTTCAGTTTCGACATTATGAGCCAATTTTGCTATCACTTTCTGGGATCTTCCATGTACTAATTTCATTTAATACGCTAGCTTGTTTTTTCATCTCTTGAATCCTCTTCCTCAGAGATTTTTTTCTGGAGCATGTCAGTGAGAATAGCAAAAAAAGTATTGGAAAGCCTCATTAAGCAAATATTAGTACTTTATCAAACAGGATCTAGAGCTAAAACAATTGCAAATATATGAGAAGAATTTGATATAAATATTGGTGCCTATCAAAGAGGAGCTCATAGTTATTGTTTATCATAATACTGGAGGAAGCTATGGAAAGGCAGAGAAAATGAAGCTTTATTGTTTCCCTTAGTATCACAGAAAATGACGCCCCTTGGAACTTCTATGAGCAAATAGGCTGTTGTTAAAAATTAACTCAGGAGTTGTTATAGGAATGCTTATAATGTGGAAGATTACATTGTAGGAGAAATTTGAAAATGATTGTATGCTAAACCAAGTTTATGATGATTGCAAAGTATAACAAAGGGAAATGTCTGATTTGGAAAACTTGCCATATTGATACTGATAAGAAGTAAAGAAAAATCCATATGGGAAATGACTGTTTGGATGTTGAGGGAGAGGTGAAAAGATGACTACCATACTGTTCTGTGTATTGAGAAAAAGAGCAGCAGCAACATGGATGAAACGGAAAAAGATAGCTGGATTACTGGTAAAGGGTACCAGGTAAAAAAAAAAAAGGCTTTTTTTTCATGCAATGGAGGGTTGGGTTACAGAGAAACTTGAGATTTTAAATTGTCACCATGAAATGCAGAGTTGTGGTTGGGGTGCATTTGTGTGATCACATCTCTAATTGGGAAATTGCTGAGAGTTGTGCCAGCAGGCTTGAAATCAGTCTTTCTGAGATATCAAAGATTGAGATGGTTGGGGCATGTGGTAAGATAGGAATAGTTAGTCAGAAAGTAACAGGATGAAGACTATTAATTCCTAGAAATTCATGAAGAAAGGGCAAAGAGAAATACCTAGATCAGTTAGGTTTTATCCAGCTTGGAAAAGAGAAGAGACCAAAGAGAACACATTACACATTTAACTTTGTAAAAGGAGTAGTTGACAAAAAACAAAGGGGTAATGGTAATGATGTTTGGAAATCACACTTATAATCAAAAAGACCTAATCACGGATGACAACTGTCATTGAATTTTAACTTTATTTTTAGTATTCAAAGTCTTTATAGTATTAGTGTTGGCGTTGCATAGTAAATTTTTTGTTGTTGACACTTTTCTGTAACCTTATCCTTGAACTTTCACTTCCATGCAAATGTTTTGTACTGATCTTTTTAGAACCAGTACAATACATTTAATTTTGTAAGTGTAACTTGGAATGTGCCACCTTGAGCATTTTCTTTAGAATTTTCCTATATTTATTTGAGTAGTTGGGGTTATTGATGCATTCAATCCAAGACTTTCTGATGAAGCACTTATTGAACTGATTCTTAAATTTGTGTTATATTATCAGAATCCCATTAATTATATGGTGCCTTATTTCTCTGGATTGGGAATTCCTAGTCCATCATCATCTCATATGTTCAAGGTTGAGAGGCTTCTGCTGCACATCCCCAGACCTGTATATGATGTTCACTTCTCTCCTTGCTTCTGAGAAACTTGAGAGTCAACATCGTAGCTGTTACCAGAGTGCCTTTGTAGAAGTTAACCATTTTATTGTCATTATTTTCATAAGTCATGTCGTTGCTGTGATTTTCTTTTATTGGTATTAACTTCTTTGTGTTTGAGTATGTTTATTGCATTATTTGCCCATGGTTGGTGTGTGTTTTTAGTTGTCAATGGTAGCTTTCTCTTATAGTTTAATTACTTAATTTTTCCATGGCTAGTGTGTAGTTAGGATGTGTCACTGTTAGTCTTTCTCTAATAGGGTTACTGCAAGTATTCACTTAATTTTACTTTAACATACTGATATGGTTGTAGCTGAAGGGTATGGGAACTTACCTTGGGCAGGCGAAATCTGATTCTAATAATGGGCTCAGTTAAAACCATATACAAAAGGAGTTCAGCTGAGGGCCTTCTTCAAGGGGGAAAGTTATTAGGTAAACACTTAGGTTTCACTTAATTCATTGTATTTACATTAGAAAAAACACACATCAGAGAATGGAAGCATAAATAAAGACAGGGGACAAAAGTTCTGTCATATAATAAGATTTACAAAGAAATGGTTAATTCTCTGAAGAAACTCAAAGGGACCCGCTCAAAGGGGCATGAGGGGAGAAAGAGTAGTGGTTATGCCACTCACGCACACAAGATGATAACAGGTCCACATCAGGCTAACTCCTATTTGCAATCGAGAGCACACATAGTTACTTAGCTGCAGTAAGGCGCTTTGATCAAGGAATTGAGGAATTGCACAGAAGGTGCCTAAAAAAGGACTCGAATACGATAACTGTAATTTTACACAATTATGTTTCACTTTGTTCACTGATTCATAAATTAACATAACTTAAAATAAAAGCAATACAGGTCTCGTTGTAGGGATATTGCGCTATGAAAGGGAATGAAAAAATAGGAAAAGATTTAAAGGGATGTGACTGACATAAGAACCTTGGCTTTGGTACATTACCTTCTTTGGGAGATGGATTCCTCATCTTCGGGGGACACCAGCAAAGGGAGGGTAGTGCGAAAGGACTCACTACAAAAGTTACTTATGGCTCTGGACAGCCACATGGGACAGCAAAAGTGTCCTAGTTAAGTTCCAGCATCTTCTAAGCTTCTTAGCCACCTAAGCACCGGAGATACGATCTCACTCCTTGTAGGTGGTGCTGGCTGTCAGCGTGACCACGTTTCTATGAGGGTCTCGTACATGTTGTATGGGGCATCTTAGCCCAGGTGTCCAAGATGGCGCCAGTCACATGGAGTTGCTTTCTCTTTTGACTGAGGCGGGATTAGCATCTCCGACAGAAGAGCACCTGAAATCAAGGTTTTTGGGCAGCCGTTTGGGCAAAGAAGGGATTAAGGGCTCACTCAGCAGGGTAGTGTTGAGAGGAGTCAGTAGGTGCAAATTTTGCCCACCGGTAACTTTACTGTTGAAATTAAAACAATAGAAATTGTTTCAATAGAACGTAAAACGTTCTGATATTCTGTCTTACTCTACTAAATGGAGGGTGAGATGGCATGTGCCAGGTTTACCTCATTACAATACTTTTTGTTTATTGTTATTTTGCATTGTTTTTTGTTTTCATTTTGCTCTTTAGTTTTCCCTCTCCCATTTGGCTGGGTAACTTCAATTATGTATGGCCAATGTTATTGTAACATTTGCTTTTGCATAGTTTTCAACTTGACCTGCTTGATGGGCATTATGGGGTACAGTCTGACCTCTTGAGAGAGAGAGAGAGAGAGAGAGAGAGAGAGAGATCACTATTGTCCTAAGTTGTTACACCAACAGATATCCGTTTGCAAAAGTAAAAGAATTGCAGTTGTATTGATAATAATGATCAATATAAATTTATTTTATTTTTATTTATGGAAATTAGCAAATTTTTAACAAGTCAACAATTGTAACACAGTTCTTAATAAATGTGTTTTAAGTTGTGGCAACTAACATTGGCAAACAGCCATTGCCCGATTTGGTTGTTTATGTCAGTACTTGCTGTTGTTTATTGCACACAGTAGTAAGTGGTTCTTAATTATAAGAAATACAGTAGTAATGAATTCCTAGACAAGCTACAAATAGGGTAAGCCTGATTGGATGTATTCACATTTAACCAAATGGACTTTTGCTTCTAGGCCTATTTATTAGCCAAAAGCTAACTTAGATATAGTAGCGCACCGAGATAATGGACCTTGGTTATATCATACTTCCAGTTATATTGGTCTGAAATGGAAATATCGATTTGAGGGTTTTCATCTCTGGATTGAGCCTATGCTAATTTCATTCATTTTTATTTGTTAATTTACTCAAATATTTTCCATGTTTATTGTACAGTTAGGTAAAATTTGATATTTGTTACTGTTTATTAATTTACATTGCTTTCAACTCAAAACATTGGGGCGTGCATTCAATTAAAAAATAATTATGCTAAAGCTTTACTGTCCTGCAGTTTACATTGGTAATAAAGTTTTTATCTTACTTTACGGTACTGTTTGTTTATATAAATATATGCTTATAGCAAAAAGAAAAAAACAGAATGGTACTGTGAGAGAAAACAGCTATACTTGCATGTACAGTACAGGGTAACTTGATTAGATGTCACACTTCTGTAAGACATTTTTTTAATTTGTATTATACAGATATTTTGCTGTGTTTACATTAATATCAATATTTTAAAATTAGTAGATCATTGTTATAATCATTTCAGGGGTGTATATACTTAAGAGTAACAGATGCAGGAGGGTAATGTAAGATGACTTTGGGTGCTTTGGGATGATGGTTTGGGGTGTATTTTTGTATGAAATGATATTAAATTGTTTTAGTATGATTTTAAGTGTATTTTTGTTTGAACTATTAAGCTAGGCAGTGAACTGTTAAAATAGGCAGTCATAAGCATTTTACAGTAGTGTAAGGGGTACAGGTTTTAAGTATACTGTACTTGTTTTATAGCAAAAACACACATTCACGTAGATATACAATGATATATCTGGGTTTCTTTATAGTGGTGTAGGGTCAGGACGCTATAACCCCTTGTCACGTTGGCTACTGTAATATGCATTATCAGTGGTATCTACCAGAAATAGAGACAGATAGAGAGTGAAATCATGTTTTGGAACAAAATTTGAAGGATCACATGATACATGAGTATGTATGTAAAAATACGGTTCCTTTTGGTGCTGTATATTTTGAGTTTTCTAGAATGTTGAAATAAATTGTGCTTGTGTACTGTATGTATGGAGTAGAGCTTCAGGTCCAAAATTTAAAAAATTCAAAATTTTAACTTTTGTTTGACCACATCGAACAAATGGCAGCTGTTTGAGAAAAAAAAAATGCAGATTAACTTTTTAAAGTTATGTTCTTTGTACAGAGTGCCCTGTTACTGATGGGTCTCTGATTTTTCCTGAATTTAGGAATTTGCAATTTTGTGTCTTTGCCTTATCAGTAATTTATTTTTTAGTGAGTGCTGGCCATTGAGTGTTATGTGTACTCTGTAGTGTTGTGTAGTTATCCTTTTTGTTTGCCCTTCTATTTCTTGTCAAGGTCTCCTAGAGCAAGCTTATAGCTTGTATATTTTTTTTTACTTGATTAGGACCCTTGGTTTTTGTGTCTTGTCTCGTTGGGGTAAACAGTGTTCACTTCAATCACATGATACATGTTGTACTGTAATTGTTCTGTGAATCAATGGTTTGTCTTTGCCCAGAAAAGATCATATAAGTTCTGTATGCCAGTCTTCTATTAATGTCTCTTTGGACTCTTCTGCTCCAGTTCTATCTGTCAGGTAATGAGTTTCTATAGACAGTGCCTCAGTTCCAGCCATTTTCCTCCTTAGCAAAGCCTGACAGCCAATTTTCTACTGAAAAAAGATGTCTTCCTCTCATTTTGTCATCTCTAGCCACAGAAGATTTCGATGCTCGAAACACCACCTGATTTCTTATCATGTGCACTGATAGCTCATTGCCCTATCACTTCCAAATAGATGAATTTAATATTTTTTGTTAAAGATCTATTATGTCCAGTGATGAGGAAGTCCTCATGAGAATGTGTGGCATGAAAAAAGGTACAGTGACTGCAATGCACCATTGGTAAGATACAGTGTGAGTCTGATGTTGAGAAGGCATTTGCAAGAGGAAGGTTATGCTATCCAAGCATATACATTATTCATAATTGAGTCTGTGTTAGTTGGCAGCAATTTTCTTGATTCAAAGTATGTTGTATGTAGGACCTTAAATTTAATTTCCAGCAACTGCAGAGGGCAGTGGAAGGTTGAAAATATTAAAATTAGTATAGGATTACCGAATCTTTGATCATAATAGAAAGTGCTGCTTTTTTATCAAAAGAAATGAAAACTTTTAGGCAAAAAGAATCCCACCTGGGTCATCTTTGTTTCAGGTGTTTAATTTGTTTAGGGTTTTAATTGTTGCTAAAGTGGAAAGCAATTCCTTCCAAGGCCTCAAAATAATCCTGTCCTGAGCATTGGTAAGGATGAAGGGTTTTAATGTACTGTTTCGCATTTCAGTTATTTTGGTTGAGATAAAAAGCTTTTGTTAAGCTAGTATATGCTTATTTTGTTTATTGATTATTGATCAAACATTACTTTGAAAGGAGAATTTTTATTTGGTTGAAATATTCTTGTTTCAAAGATCTAGATTCGTTTCTTGTGAATATTTTATTGGTATATTATTAAAATATTAATAATATTTCATCTTGAAATGCTTATATGTTCTGAAAATGTGCTGGATGTTTTTATCAAGTGAGATTATGCCAGTAGATCATGGTGTATTAGATAAAAAAATTTGTCATTTGCATTTTCTTACGTCTTGTCATTTTAAGTTTTCATGACTTACAGTGAAATCCAAAATGAAATGAATGACTACAGTAATTATAAGTTTGAATGAAGCATAAAAACTGAAAGGAACTCAGTAATTATTCATCTTTCTCTAGTAAAGTTTTCAAAATAGTCAATATGTGAATGAATGGGTTGCTGTAATCAGCAGTGTTTGTTGGATAAAGGATTATACTTGAGTTAAGAAATGGAAAGCAGTTGCTGACCTTTAAAACCAGGTCATTTTATTTTGTGCTACTTATAAATATTCCTCTATCACTAAAGCAGTGATAAGGTGTTCTGTAAATGTCAAACCATTGCAAGGGTGGATGCTAGCTTATGGCAGTGAATTCTCATCATTAGTTTTTTGTTAAAATCTTGTTTGAATAATTTTTATGAAGCCATTCACTTGATGGTTAATTGTTTTCTTCACTCATTTCTTTTGCATTTGGAGACTACAATAACATGTCTCTTGTTTTGCACTAGTGACCAACAATTAAGTTAGATTTGTTGGTTTATTTTCCACTAGAAATTGCATAAAAATGTAGTCAAAAGTTAACTGTAACAAATGATCAGCTTTAAAGAAGCTCAAGGTTTGGAGTTTTTATTGTACTATACTTGCACAAAACCTCAAAAAATGGACTAAGAGGGTACAATATTTAGATAGTGGTTGTTATTCAGTTGGCAAAATCTTCATCTTTTATTTTGCTAGTGTTTATAGTCTCTAGTGAGTTACTAATGAAAGCTGTGTAAATTGTGATTGCATTTATGTCCTTTTAATATCATCAGCAGCATGAAAAAAAGAAGCGTAAGTAGATTGTTTTTAAGCTGTGAAATCTTGTAAACCTAACAGAAAATCTCTCATCTACATTTTCCATCAGTTAATCCAGGCCTGAATAATGTACTTAGTCTTTTATATGAAGATAAAAAAGATCAATATACATTCACTCTATATTTGATTTCTGTAAAACTTGAAATATTTAAAGACACATTGAGAAACTCTTTTAAGTTATCCTGATCAAACTGAGTGTGATGTACTCAGTATAGCTTTCTCTAGGGTTTGTATTCATATCATTATTTCTCTTTTGTGTTGACTTATGGCTGTCTAGCAAACAACGCACTGCTAAACTCTTCACACATACTTCTATCAAACACAGGTTTGCCAAGTTTATGGATAGACATTTTGATATTGAGGTTTTTAAAGCTTTCTTTATCCTGAAATGTGTATATTTGTTGTTTAGTTACAGTAAACTGAAAACCACTGCTTGTTCTCTTTTCCAATATTTTGTGCACAATTTTGGGATAATTAACCTTTGTGTTCTAGATAATGCATGTGTGTTAATATGAATATAGGAACTATTGTTTTACAATACCCATTTCACTGGTCTAGGCATTTTGACCAAGCTCTGAATTACAAACTTTTGCTAAGCGATAGTCGATTACTCAAGCGCCCAGCAGCTTCCTCTTGCTGTGTCTCATCAAGTTTTGCTTGGTTGGGGAACCAAGTGTGTGCATTGCTTTTCTTTGGCAACCAATACCTTTTGCCCGCCCTTCAAGTATTGTTTCTCTACTTGATATATCATCATTCTTATCTGAAGTTAATGCTGATATTTAGTTTTTCGCATACTGCTTCATCTATGGAAAGAGTACTGTATCGAGTTTCTCACTGTTTTTGCCTAAAGCAGCGGCATGTTGCACAATGGATTTTGTTCATCAATAAATATCCTGACAGGTCTGTTCTCCTTTTTCGCTGTGTAAGTATAATGTGCAGCAGTCCCACATTATATACAAACTCAGCTTGCAGAAATTTAGTTATATGAAACCAAGTAGATGGTCAGTACCACTCTCAGTATCTGTATTAGAAACATTCATTTTTATACTATAGGTACTGATGGTATACAGCATAAGTTGTAATACCGTAATGTACTGTACTACAGCAAGGAAGTTTAATAGTTTAGATATGGATAGGAAGGATTATTGTTGACGCTATTCATGCAGACTGTATGAGTTTGCTGTCATATGCACATTCTCAGATACACGCTGGGGCCTGGAATAGATTAACCTCATATTTGGGGGACATGTAATAACTAGCATTGTTTGGTTTGTGTTTTATTAGTTTTGCAGATTCCAGGACACTTGCCATTAAAATATAAAATGTTAGTGCTAATGACAATCTAGGATGTTTTAAAAGCAACTTTATGAGATTCTCTTAAATTTAAATATCACAGCCAGTAGGAATAAGTGCTGTGTTTTACGTTACCAATTTTATATATTTTGTTTTTTGCACATGGTCTTTTGCAAATGTTCTATTATTTTCTCCTGTCTTGGTCGTTTTTGCTACAAGGGGAAATTTAATCATAGTTGTTAATGTTTTAAAGTTGTTAGGAAAATATTGTACATGAAAATTCCCACATTCTTTCTCATATTCTGACCAGAAGGGTGGCCTGCTTTGTGTTTGTAATATGAGCTCCTTTCCAAGATCATAGCCTTGTTGGTGGGATAGTTAACAAAGTGCACTATGAATGAATTGGAATTGGATCATTGGAGATGCATTTTGAACATAATGGAAGATATGCCTTCTAACTTTCAGCTAACATATTGGGTGTTTTTCCATGAGTGTGTATCTGAGGTATTTTCTTGTAAGTTTCCAACTCAAATTTTCTCACTCTTTCTACATAGTGCTGAAGGGTCCCTACGGTACATTCTGAAGGCAGGTTTCCTGGTGATCGTTTTCCTTGGACCAGTTTCCTGAAATATAAGTTGCTGTTTGTTTCCATGTAACCTGCATTTTTTGAACTCTTTGCCAGGCCTTAAATTTTGAATTTTGTTGAATCTTGATTCCACATCCCATCTGTGAATACAGCTGTATTGTAGCAAAGACTGAAAGTATTGGTTCTTAATAGACATTTCAACGTTTGAAGGACCATAGACTACACAAACTAATAAGATAAGATCCACTGAGATGGTTACACCAGTCAGTTTGAGTTCCAGGGGACTAGATGACTGAAGAAGCACTGGTGTTGCAATCATGCCCTCAGTCAATGGATATTGCAATAAGTATTAAGATCATCTTACTGGGATAATAGAACTATCACAAATTTTTTTAACTTATGCTGCCGTGATGGTTTAAGAGCTCATGTTAAGTTATTACATTTCCTGCAACTTCATTTCCTAATCTACTTCAATAAGAGTAGACATACTATAAAACCCTGGCTTTCCATAATAATGGGAACAGTAGCCAAGATGTCACTATATGGTATTAATTTATTTAGGTGTCTATATGCTATGGAGAGCAGTATGAACAATATTTTTGTAGAATTCCATGTATTCTCCGAAATTGTCTCATGGAAAAATGAAGTAAAACTGCTTCCAAACTTACCCTTTATTGTGTGGAGACTGTCTAATTGTGTAGAACTGTCAGTTTACACTGCTAATACCTGGTTGAGCATGGATGTATTAAATTTGTTCAAAGGCATTAGTAATATGAAAGAAGATTAGTAAAAGATCTTGGCTTAGAGGATCAGCTACTACATTTCTGTTTTTAGCATTCTGAGTTCTCAAACTCAAGAGTATTCAAGTGTGTGTCTGAATACACAGGAGCAGTTATTTTGCAATGTGCAATTCTACTGGTTTTGTACAGGACTTGGCTGCTTTTGAAGATTGTGAGTGGATGCTGTCAATTAGAAGGTCAGAGTTTTAAACTGGCCTAGACCTACAACTTATGTCGACAGTGCATTGGCTTCTACCAAGCCTGACATTTGACTGTGATAGCATTCATTAATGAGGAGTCAATTTGATGTTTTGATGTTTGTATTGAGACTGAAAATGAAACTATTGCAACATGCACACATCCACTTTGCTTCAATATTACCAAAAGTATGCCAGGGTAATAATTCACCTGTGGTTCCTGTAACACGGTGGCTGTAAACATAATATTGAGGTACAGTTGTGATTGGTTCAGTGGCAACAATTGTCAGCACAAGTGTAAGCAGGCTTCTCGGGCTGTGTAGTTGATTTAGGAACTCTTAGTAATGAAGGATTAAGGTGGTGGATCATTTATGTAGTATTGGAGATTGATGACAGATTGCTACATTCAAACTATGATGCCACCAGCAGTGGTATGACAGAGCAGTACTATTGGTAGTGAAATACAATTGATGATATCTTGGTGGTTCTTTAAGTAGGTTGTAACTCTGCTGTCTTAGGGGCAACACACAAGGAAGTGCCTTACTATTTGAGTAGATGGCATTGCTGATAGTGAAGTCTGTTATCTCAATACTGGTACATATAAGTACTGTTGCACGTACAAGTACCAGTGGCTCTATAAGTTTACAGTCAATTCTAGACATGCGATTACAATAAGTCAGGACTTGGCCATAATTTGAGCAACCTTGTTTTGGTCATGCTTAGGGCAGTAGCTATAGTCAGTTAATACTTACTGTAGTAATGTTTATTTTAAGGCAAATTTGAAAGGAGACAGCCAAGTTCCCCCAGCAATGTTTCAGACAAATTTATTGTGGCTTGATGAAAATGGGCACATATTGTTGTTGCTTCTTTTATAAAATCATCATCCTTCAAGCCATGCTTATCCTTACATTGGCTTATGTACAGAAGCAGACCAGACCCTAGAGTCCTAAGACTGTCCATTGTGTTTGATCATAATGAGAAGTAGTTTCCAAGCCTGGGAAATAGCTTCTTACCCAGCATAACCAGATTTCATATGCATTTACAGCCTCTTTTAAAATACAAATAATTTTTTGAGAATGTAGCTGATGAGAGGCAACTGTTACCTTTAATCACAAATCAGGAAAATAAAAATGGTGGTCTGTTTATCTTTTTTGGCCATGATTCAGTCAGTTTACTAAGAAAAGCTTACCTTTTCTGCAGTATTAGCGATTATCCTTCAGTGGATACCATTTAGGGTTTTTATAATGCCAGAAAGATTCAGACATTAAAAGATAGATACCTATTATAAATCAAAGACCTTTCTTTGCATCCCTTTCCCATGCATTACAAAGGTTGGCATCCATCTCTTGGCAGATAGAAGAGACTGTTAAAGGTACTAGAACTACTGTAGATAAAGTTGAATGGGAGGATTGACCCATTCGGGATGTTACTGAAAGGCCATACTTGAGTCTGTGTGGGACTATAGAAGTATTTTTTCCTCCTAGGCTGTCAAGTCTGCAGCTGCTATGAAGCATAGATATTTCTGGAAGTTAAGGAAATTAAAGAAGTTACCATTCTCTTTATTGTCACTATTGTGCTTTAGGCCACCAACAACTCCAGTCCATGAAACTATTGAGAACTTTTTCTATACTGGATATGTAACAGAAATTAGTATCCATCTCAGGCTTGCATCTAAGGAGCATGTTCTTATCAGGCCAGGGTTTGTTGTAGATCTAGTATGATATTTCACATGCCTCATACCAGATGCAACATTTCATGATCGGGTGACTTCAACATCACCATCCGAATTCACCTTATGTCCATCTCTGGTTCAGTAGCATATGCCAAAGCAACAATTTTGGAAATGCTTCCATTCTTAAAATCTAGACACTACCGTTGATAAGAAGTGTCACATTATGCTTGTAATTTCCCAACTTACTGACTTATGTGATGCGGAGGAAACCCTGAGCACAGTAGGTTGCTATTTAAAAACAGCTTCTCCATAAAGACCTCCTATCAGGACCTCTATTCCAGGATAGATATACCTCTGCTCTGTCCTTTACAAAAGACTCTTACTTTTGGTTATATTGTTTTGTAGATGTTATAGATGAGATGTTTTACATTGGTATGTGAGAACACTTCATATTTTCTTTTACCACAGATATGTCACCTACAGATGGAAAGATGTTCCAATGATACATCTTTTGTCAAGGTAAGAAAGCACATTCAACTGCACAGGCAGCCACACTTTCATTCTACCCTCTTATGTTTTCCTTTTTGATGTTCCTGTGGAATAATCAACGTATCTGCAGTTTCAGTCCCTGGGACTAGTTTTGGTTAGTTGCCTTACCCTGCCCGCTTCCTTTGTTTTATGAAAGTGGTTTTGTCTCTTTTTAAAGATATGGTAGTACAGAGATTGTAAGACTCGTAAGTGTGAACTCCTGTGCAGGTATTTCAAATTAGTGATCTCTCATAGGGATCATAGAGATGATTCAACTCAGATGCAATTCATTGTTCATATGAGCTCATTAATCATAAATTGCCTTACTTCCATGCAACAGCTTTCCAGTCACACCAACTTGCTAGATCCTGAAAGACTAAGACCCCACTACAGATACACAAATAACCTGATGAGGTCTCCATTCTTGTCATTCTTTCAGGGGACTCAAGTGTGTTTAAGTGTTTTCATAAGTATCGTGAGTTGCTCTTCTAGGATTTAGCAGTTTTGCATATTGTGCTTTGTGACATAATTTCATTATTTATTCATTTGCCTATGGCATATTTTTATGATGTTGGTGGTTTACTGTGTTTTGTGAATTTGTTGAGGGGTTTTCCTGGGTTGTACTTCCAGGGGCAGTGGCATTCCTTGCCCCTGATTGTTATGGGGGTACTGTTTTCCTTTTGTTTTACTGTCTGTAAATAGTGTCTTACAGACTTCTTTTAATGAGGTAATTTTCAGAAAGTTTAGTTGTTATTGTTACACAGTTGTTTTCCTAGTTTGATTTACAGTAACACAGTTATCTTTGTTTCCTTGTTTTCTGCTCTCATTTTTTCTGAAGTGCCTGATTTACGTATATTTTCCTACCATAATGTTTTTCATATCACTATTTTTTTTTTTAGAAATTATGTTTATAGTTTTTTTGATTCATATGAATTGTTAATCCCCATTGCTGTGCCTTTGCATACAAGGGTTTTCAGTAGTGGTGTGGTAACTATAGCTGAGCATACTTGTGATGGATTAGAGAGTTTGCTTTTACCTCCTGTATACCTTTGCTGGACAAAGACCCTCATCTACTATGCTCATTGTGTGATGGGTGGCAGTGTATCTAGTTTCTAGCAGAAGTCTTATTTAGTGTATATGAATTAGTTTATAAGCCAGTTGTTCTTTTACCCCCAGAGTAGGGCTTAGGAACATTGTGTCCCAAAGACCTCTGTAAAGGCATGCTCAGATTTTTCTTTGTTTAGTTTTCTGTTGCTTTTCAGTCAGAAAGCAATGTCTCCCCCTCACTAAGTACTCTGTGGGTAGGAAGTGTAAGGTCTCATCCAACATCTCAATTCCTTCATTACATTTACCAATTGAACACAAGCCCCCTTAGAAGTCCCCTCTCCGGAGTATCATCCTGTCACCTCTGGAGAAGTTTTCCATATACCTTGACTGCCCCTGCCCTTGATTTTTGGCTTCCAGCTTCTCCTGCACTCATGCCTTCCATTGTTGCCCTGTCACTTTTATTGGATCTCTTGAGGACCAAGAATTTTTGTTTGTCAGCTGCCCTATGTTTCAGGATCAGTTTAAGCTGTCATTGGTGTGCCCTGGGTATAAATTAATTGCCAGTCTAACATCACTTGTTTCTTCCCCAACATTTGTACCTCCCTGCCCTTTCTTTCTGTGGATGCAGTGATACCTGCAGTTTCTACATCATCTGCAACTCATGCCTGCATCTATATCAGTGAACACTGTAGCCTCCATGATGTCAACTACATTATTGCCATCTTGATGGGTGATAACAAGTGCACCTGTGCCTTCAACTACAGTTGCACCTTCATTTTTAGCTGTCCATTTGACCTGTACTTCATCATGTCTATATTATCAGCTTCTGTTCCTTAGCTTTGATTGGCAGATACCCTATTTCCCGTGGATTTGTCTCCTCTAGTGCATCCATGGTGATTCATCCTCATCCCAAGAATATTTTTGATCATTACCACCCAGGAAAGTTTTCATCTTATGAACCCTGATTAGGGAGACCAGCTTGGAGCCTTTTCTCTGTGCTGCCCTGCCTTTGGTTGCATCTGACTGTCACCAGCCTTGTGTCCTCCCTTTAGCTCCCTGAGGCACTGTCAAAACTCAGACCTGTCTCCCTCCCTGAGTGCAGTATGCCTCGCCAGATAAGTTCTGTTCATGAGTTACTCTAGCCCTTGGAGGACAGGATCCACCTTTTTTTGTTCACCATCCAAGAGTTACTGCATCACCCATAGCCCACATCTAGGTTGTGGCTGGTGCTCTTAGGTCATATGGTGTTTCTGAAGGAATTAATGCCTCATTGTTGGTTGAAAGGCTGCCTACATATCACAGTATGTACCATGGTGGGCATCCCTTCAGGGCACCCATTGTTGGCAAGACAACTGCTTGTTCTTCCAGACCCCTGACCTGGTAATGTTCTCTGATGCCCTGAAAAGAATTTCAGGCTATTTATAATTAGTTCATAATGAACAAATATTTTTTATAATCTAACATCTTCTTCATACAGATCCATTGATCATAACACAAAGTGCCCCTCTTCCTTACCAACTTCGTTCATTATCAAAGTGAACATGACAGAATGATGATCAACGGAGTGGCAGTTTCTCTAGGCATGTGAAGAAGGGCCTTTGGGTTTTTGAATCTAACAAAGTGGAGTGGTTGGAAACTTTTGCATGGGAGTAAGCCTATTTTTTGAATAATTGGTTTGTATGAAAAACATTTTAATTTACAAAATATTGCCTTTATGCAGAGATATTTCAGTTTATTCAGTCTTTAATTATGCTAGATTTTTAAACACCAGTTTATGATCTTTAAAGGAGCACCTTAAAATTTTTGAAACAATTTTATAGTTTCATAAATGAGAAACCATTTGTTTTAGAAAGGGCTGTTCCTGCCTGCCTGCTGACAGGTTGTAGACTCCATCCTGCTGTGCAGGTACAAGTGAAAACTGCTGAGGTCCAGTGAGCAGGGATGAAGCCTCTCAGTGAGAACTGGCCTGTCTTGTCTTGTTAACAATCACTAACACTAACCATGAGTTGTAATTCAGGACTTAGTCAGAAAGCCTAAATTATCAAAATAGGTATTATAAAACAGTGGTTTGTATCAGTGAAACATAAAATTGGTTTAACAAAGTTCAATTTTTCATAGCATTCCTTGCTGCAGCAAGGATTGCTTTGTTTAGCAAACATATTGCCAAATGCATGTTTCTTGTTTCACAAGGTACTCTAAGAACTGTGAAATGGAAGATGGATCCGATATATCTAGAAATGAAAGAACAGGCCATATAGCCATTGAATATTTGGCTGCAAGTGGCCTCTCTCCAGATGATAAACTGCTCCTTTCTCACTCACAGACTTATTAAGCAAGGCACTCTTCTCTCTACTGCTTACTGTGTTGCATACTGTCTCCCGTTGCCTGATCACCTGTTCAGTATTTCAAGGGGCTTTTATCTTCAGGGACAGCCTCGGACTGCTCTGCCCAGGTGTAGTATTGTGATCTGCTAAAATTAGATTAGATTTTTGCATGCACAGTAAGTTTGATTTAGAAGTCAGCTTAAGATATGATGAAAATCCTGACAAAATTATTGTACTTTTTAATAGTAGTTAATATGAATTTCATGCATTGTATAATTGTTTGGCATTCGGTTAGAATATTTAACAACAATAATTGTAGCAGTGTATTTGTAGAACTTTTGTATTGAAGAGAAGGGGATGGGAGTGTACCTTATTAACCATGTTTATTGTTCTACTTATGCTCCCAATGCAAATTACAGTACAAGGGATCCTTTAGAAGTAACACTTTCATATCACCATTATTAAATTGGTCATTATGAAGATGAATAATTGAGGTTTAAAATGTAAATTTTACAATAAAATTTTTGTTTGTTAGTGACTATCTTTTTAATGAAATATTGTGTTCTATTAGTAGTTACTTTTTATCGTAACAGAGATGCAAACTTGAGATTTAAGTGACCAACACTTGTGAAGGGAATTGTTAGCATAAATAGAACATTTCACAGAACTTGTGATTTTACTCAGCAGTTTTAGAACTTTCTGCATAAAATTTTGAAAGAACTGCATAGTCATCAGTGAGATATACTAAATTTATGTCAGGTTCACAAAATTTGTAAAGAATTCTTATTTTCATGGTATGGCTGTGAATGAAAAATCTTTTCAATTTAACTATTGTTGAATTGTTTGAGATGTAGGTCAAGGAGAAGTATTTTCCTCAGATTATCCAGAAGGTATGACATAGCTGCTGGCATGTGCAATTTTAAAACAAAGCAAAGAGTTCAAGTAGTAATTGCATTTGGGATATATCTTGTTGTATTATATTATATGATGTAGATATAATGGATTTCAAGTGTGGTCCATGTACGTTCGGGGATGCTTCTCAGCTTTTGTGATTATCTTGTTTATATGGTTTGAAGACCAGAAAGGTTAAATCGCACTGGAGGCTTCAAAGGCTTGTTGTGAGTACTAGTATAAAATCTCCCATTTAGAGGTAAGCTCTTATTTATCTATTTACTAGTGATGGTTGACCTCCACTTGAAGTCTGCCCTCAAGTCTTGCTCATGTGATCATAATCACTCAAGAACTACTAGTAAGGATTCTTCTGTCACTTTTGATGTTTGAGGTACTGTATCTAATGTGGTATTGGTACACGTACCATATTAATCTTTATATCCATTTTAGTACTTAGTATGCTGTACCTCCTGTGTTTTTCATTTTTTATTTTTTTCTGTCCTTGCCTCCCAATAGTACTTTCCCTCTAATTATGTCTTGAAACATTTCACTTTAAGTTTCAGTAATCCTCAAATATTCATTTGATCCTTTGCCAAAAGTTTTGATTATTAAGTTTATTAAATCTAAGCCATGTCAAGCACTTCTGAGAAAAAAATTATTATTATTATTATTATTATTATTATTATTATTATTATTATTATTATTAATACTATTATTATTATTATTATTATTATTATTATTGCAAGTACAGTTGACCACAACGTTATGCCCTTCGATAAAAAAAAAAAAATCTTTGTCATGTATATCCTTAAACTTTGTGATACACTATGCTATTCACGAAAGTAGGGAAGAATCAAGTATTTGCGCCTGCTTATATACATGCCAATATTCCCCTTACTACAGAGGGTCAGTAAACAGATAATTTATTTTTGTGAGTATAATTTCTAGAGTCCGTTAAAGGATTTATTTGTTATTTTTGGTTCATCTGAACTGTGACTTACAGTTCCATCTCTCAAGTAATTTAGAATTTAACACATACAACTTACCTGTTAGTTACATATAGCTTTAGTCTTTGACGCCACGGCAAAATTTCAAAACGCATGCTGCAGCGCCAGTCCGAATATCGGGTGATCGCCCTACCTGCCCTCTGTCGGGTACCAGAACTATTCAACATGCTTCAGAATAATTTTGCCGGCCACGGCGACATTGTTGTCGGTAATGGAGCGAAATTTCATTGTTTCTGCCTACATCGAGCTGTTTTCACTTGGTGAAGTACTTGTTGGTTTGCGGCTTTGCCAGTTTATTTTTGTCACCTATTTAGTCAGGTTTTCTGATAATTATGTCAGATTCTGGGTCTTATACCTTTAGGTATGCAGCAAAGGCTGTAAGACGAGGTTGGTCAAGGCTAGTCTTGATCCTCATTCAATTTGTGTGGCTTATAGAGGTCAGGAATGTTCATATGAGAGGAAGTGTGATGAATGTTCAGTATGACTGAAAAAGATTGGAAGGCTCTATCTAAGTATGTAAAAAACTTGAGAAAGATAGAGCCAGAAAGCTTTAGCTAGAAGTTCTTCTCTCTCTCAGAAACCGGAATCTCCTTTAGCTATGCAGGAAACTTCTATTAATATCCCGTGGCTACTAATATTCCTATTCCTGACTCTGATATCCCTGAACCCGTTACCCGTGTCTGAGTATCAAGTCCAGATGGACGCCAGATTTAACTTATTGTGGGCGCCATGGAGGATATTGGCGTTAACGTGAAATCCCTTCATGAGCGTATGGATTCTTTCCAAGATATTGTGAATAATTTAAGTGCAGTGCAAAGTGTTAGTGTGGTGGAGGAGGTGGTTGCTCGGCCTACTCGTTCCTCCTAGACCCAAGCCTCTGTCAAGCCCCCTGCTCCTGGGAGAAGACATGCTGAAAGTCCAAGGGAGGCGAGTGGGGTCTGCTCACGAGCAGCCGCCCCTCGAACAGTCCTGTTGTTTCAGGCTGTTTCAGAGCGCCGTTGGAAAGGCGACTCAAGGAAGTGTCTTTCTTCAAGCTCCAGTGATTCGCCTCGCAGAGGGTGGAGATTTCCGACGAGTCTAGACCATTGAAGAGGTCCAGGAATCTTTGCCTTCAGCGGTTCAGAAGAAGAAGCCATTTCGCTTATCACAGCCTTCCTGTAGTTTTGGGAGAGTCCGGAGAGATTTTCGTCGTCAGAAGAGTCTTCTCCCAGGCGCAAGGCTCATGTCGTAAGAGGTATAAGACTTCCCATTCGGTATTGCCCAGCGTTCCCGGTGTTTCTCCTTTGGTTTCATCGTAAGCCTATTGTGGCTTCTGCTCTTCCTCATCACGATCCTGGCTCTACTGATCATCGTTCCCAGTTGATCCTCGTCTACTCATGACTTTCTTCGAGCGATGCACAAGAAAATTGGAAGCATTCTTGGCGGGCTCGAAGGCCTGGTTCTTCTCCAGCAAAGCCTTCTGAAGTGTATTTGATGCCTCCTCCTTCGTCTCGAGCTCTCGGAGCGCCCAGTACGAAAGCTCCTCCTCAATCTGTGTCTCTTGATCCTCCTTTGTTCAGGCTCAGGATCAGGCTCTTACGCCTAGTCAGGCTCAGGCGCCCTCAAGATTTAGCGCTCTCTCAGGCCAAGCGCCTCAGGTAGCGCCAGGTGAGGCGCCATCCCAGGCTCCTTTTGTGGCGCCAGTTCAGGCTGGCGCAGGCCTCTTGTGGCGCCAGTTCAGGCTCCTCTTGTGGCGCCTACTCAGGCTCAGGCTCCTCCTCAAGCTCTTATTCAGGCTCCTACTCCTCCTTCACAAGATGTGCATGTGCAAGGAAGGTTTTTCTCCTATTTCGTCTGGAGGAAGAAGTTGTGGAAGAGTTTCCTGTAGACGAACCAGACTCCTCTCGCTCGGATTACAAGAAGCTTTCTTCGCTTCTTTATTGATAATTTTCTGAGGATTTTTTGCACCTGGCCCGGCTTCCTCTCTCTCAGCCGCAAGAGACTCGAAGCCTCCTACCTCTTCCTTTATGAAGTTAGTGCTTTCTATTTCAGCCAAGAAGGCATTAAAGAAAATGAACTCCTGGTTGGAAGACAAACGTGATCAGGGGAAAACTACTCTGCTTCCCCTCCTTCCAAGCTTTACTAAGATTTATAGGTTTGCTACGACACTGGGAGAAGTTTCTCTCTGGGAGCTTCTGCCTCCTCTCAGGGAGACTTCTCCAGTCTCGTTGATTCTACTCATCGTTCTGCGATGAACTCGGCTCGGATTTTCTTCTCTCCTTCAGAGTTGGACCACCTTTGAAGAACGTTTTCCGAGTTTTGGAAGTCATCAGTTTTATGGACTGGACTATTGGCGCTTTGGGTAGGAAGGTAAAGTCTTTTGGTCTTTCCGAAGCGCATTTTGATGATTTCTCTTCTGTTATGTCCTGCTTAGATAAAGGGATTCGTGGTGCGCCTGAGTTAGCCTCCATCTTCACGTTAGGAGTTCTTAGAAGCGACAACTTTGGTGCTCTTTTGTCGCTCGTGGAGTTTCTAGGACTCAAAAGATGGCTCTTCTTTTCGCTCCTCTGGATAAGAAGTACCTTTTCCTCAAGAACTTGTGGCCGAAGTGTCGTAAATCCCTCACTCAGAAGTCCACAGGACCTTTTGGCAAAGCAATCCACTCAGTTAATCAAAAAGCTCTCAGGCCCTTCTCTGCCAGCAAGCAAAACTCAGGGTACCTCAATTAAAAGTGATCTGCATGTCCCTCCATGCAAGATAGGCCTCGGAGCGGACCAGTTTCGCTGGATATTCTCATCCCTTCCTCAGGCCCCCTCTTGCAACAGAAACTTTGACAGCATATTCCAGCAACAGGATCTCGGTTTACGGGCATGCTTTTAAAAGCAAGTGGAAGAAGTCAACTCTCCAGGCTTTTACAACTGCCTTTTTCTTGTTCCAAAGGCCTCAGGCGGCTGGAGACCAGTCCTGGACGTAAGTTCTCTCAACCTTTTCGTGGAGAAAACCAGTTTCTCGATGGAGACGACGCAATCCGTCCTCAATTCTCTTCGTCCGGGGATTGATGGTCTCAATAGATCTGCAGGACGCTTACTTTCACATTCCGATCCATCCCGCGTCCAGGAAGTTTCTTCGCTTCGTTTTCCAGGAGAAGACTTATCAGTTCAGGACTCTGTGCTTTGGTCTGTCCACAGCCCTCAAGTATTCACAAGAGTTATGTCCACTGTTGCCAAAGCTCTTCATCTCAGAGGAATAAAGATCTCTCTCTATCTAGACGATTGGCTCCTTCGTTCCCAGTCTCCAGTCTCAGTGCTTGGAGGATTTTGAAAGTAACTCTCGACTTGACTCAGAAGCTAGGACTTCTAATCAATTGGAAGAAGTCTCACCTATCTCCCTCACAATCCAGAATCTATTTAGGAGTGAGACTGGAAACAGTTCCTTTCTGGCTTTTCCGTCAGATCAGAAAGAATCTCGACTGTCTCGCAAAAAGTCCAGAACTTCCTGATATGGATACCTGTTCCCAAAGGCTTGGATGAGCCTCCTGGGAACTCTGGCGTCAATAGAAAAGTTTGTCTCCCTGGGGAGACTTCACATGAGGCCTTCAATTCTACCTCAGGGAGCAATGGAACAGGAAAACGCTTCCAGACTCCTTTTCCTTTCCAATCTCGGACCTTATCAAGGAGGATCTAAGGTGGTGGTTAGATCGAAGAAAATTAGAGAAAGGTCTTCTCTCTATTTCCGTCGAACCCGAGCCACGAACTGTTTGCAGACTCGTCAGAAGTAGGATGGGGAGCGACGTTGGGTGTAAAAGAAATTTCAGGTTTGTGGAATGCGACAGAAAAGAATGGCACATCAACAAGAAGGAGTTGAAAGCAATCCACCTGAGTCTCGTGCACTTCCTACCATTCGTACAGGGACAAACAGTTCTGGTTCATTCCAGACAGCACCACAGCTGTTCCTATATAAATGTTAGGTACCATTCTTACTCCTCAGCGCAGGTAGCAAGAGACCTCCTTGTGGGCAGAAAAGCACAAGATTCTGCTCCTAACGAGATTCATTCAGGGAGCCTCAACGTGAGAAAGGACTCCTTTGAGCAGGAAGCACCAGGTTCTGTCCACAGAGGATTTTGTACCTAAGAAGTGTGCAAGTCGCCAGAGACTTTGGGGTCAACCTCTGGTAGACCTGTTCGCGCGACGAACCGGTCTAACAGGCTCCCCAATCTTCTGCTCTCCTGTCCCGGACCAGCAGCCTTCCAGGCGGACGCGTGCTACTGAATTGGTCGGGTCTGGACCTTTACGCCTTCCCGCCGTTCAAGATGTTAGGTGCAGTGTTGAGGAAATTTCAGCACCACTCCAACACCAGGATGACGTTGATAGCCCCTTCTGGCCTTCCATAGGATTGGTTCCCAGTTCTCATGGATCTCTTGATTGACTTCGAGGAGCCTTCCAACAGAGTAGATTTACTCAGACAGCCCCACTTCAGGAGATTTTCACGAAACCTGTCCAAGTCTAGTGTTAACTGCGTTCAGACTATCGGGAACGCCTTCTCAGAAGCAAAGGATTTTCAAGAAAGCGGCTCAATCCATCGCTAGAGCCAGAAGACCATCTTCGATCAGTCTATGAGTCCAAGTGGAATATGTTTCGTTCATGGTGCAAAGATCATGACATTTCTCTTCAGAACCTCATTGGCAGATTGCGGATTTTTCTTTGTTCCTCGAATAAGAACCTTTCTGTATCCACACTTAAAGGTTATCGTGAGTAATGCTGGCTACTGTTTTTCGTCACAGAGGTTTGGATATCTAATAACCAAGATATAACGGACCTCATTAAATCCTTCGCACCTCCCCAAGAGGTCAGATGCTAAAGTTGTTCTTCGTGGAATCTTGATGTAGTCCTGAAGTGGCTTATGTCTGGAGAAATTTGAACCTATGATTCTGCTTCGAAGAGATCTTACGAGGAAGCCCTCTTTTTAGTTTTGTTATTACAGCTAAGAGAATCAGTGAGATCCACGCCTGTGGATAGAGTAGGATTCTCTGTTTTAAAAAGCAATTTGTTCTTTCAAACTGTTTTTATGGCACAAGAGCAGAGACCCTTTTCGCACCGTGGCCTCGTTCTTTTGAGATTCCGAGTCTGTCGGAATTGTAGGTAAGGAGCAGGAGAGGTTCCTCTGCCCAGTCAGAGCCTTGAAATATTATTTTGCGAAGGACTAAAGATATTAGGGGTCCTTCAGATTCCATATGGTGTTCGGTCAGAACCCTCTTAGACCCAATGTCCAGAATGCCATGTCCTTTTTATTAGAGATCTGATTTCTGAAGCTCACTCCCAATATTTCAGAGAATGATTTGAAAATGTGTAAGTGAAGGCTCACGAAGTGAGGGCTATCTCTACTTCTCTCGCTTATAAAAGAACCTCTCCCTTCAAGATATTGTGCAAGCAACCTACTGGAGGTGTAAGTCTGTATTTGCTTTGCATTATCTCTCTCAAGTGCAGACAGTGTTTGATGAGTGCAGCACGTTAGGGCCCTTTGTTGTATCTGGCACGGTAATGGGTAAAGGGGCAAAGGAGGATTAACCTACCTTTACTTACTTGTTTTTTGGAGTGTGAAGGTTTTTATGGTTGTCTGTGAGGGTAAGTGTTGGTTAGTTTACCCACAGTTGGGTTTTAGTTTTTATGGTTATACTTTTTCTTTGGTGTTAGGTGACCCCTTTTTGTAATTCATGATGTTTGCTGCGCCCCTGAGCAGGGGCATACTTGTATTGTCACGGCCATGTCCTAGGTGACTGATACCCAGCTTAAGCAATCTGCGACCAGGTCATTATACGGTTGCTCTGAGGATAGCAGGTTACTGAGGCAGTAACTGTGGAATCAGCTACCTTAGCAGGTGAGGAACTAAGAAATTTTCTACATTAATAACTGTAATGTTTCCAACAACTCTTTTTAGCTGTCATTGCCCACCTCCTAAAAGGTGTCAATCAGCTATATGTAACTAACAAGGTAAGTTGTGTTAAAATGACATTTTATTCTAAAATAATGTTTAACACATACTTACCCTATTAGTTACATATACCTAAAACCCTCTCCTCCCCACGGGGACAGGTGCAACCAAATTATTCTGAAGCATGTTGGAATAGTTCCTAGTACCCCGACAGAGGAGCAGGTATGGCGATCACCCGATATTGGACTAAGCGCTGCCTGCGTTTTGAAATTTTGTGACGCCAAAGACTAAAGCTATATGTAACTAACAGGTAAGTATGTGTTAAACATTATTTAGAATAAAAATGGCGTTTTTCATTTTCAAACATGGTGGGTTACTATTAAAATAAGGCCCTTCCAGCGACTGTATTTAATTTTATCTCATTGCATTTGCATGGGAGTTTGGTATTTGATGATTTTGGTTTCCAGCATTTGTGCTGCTGCTTACACTCTTCTTAGTATTTTGAGTAACAGTTCCCCTCTGTTCTATGGTCTCCAAAACCTAGTCATTTTTTGACACCTAACTATTTCATAAATTCTTTAAAAGCCATAGACGTATTCCAGAAACAAATTTTTATTTAGTAACATGGTAGTTTAATGACCTGATCCTTAGTTCATTTTAAACTGTTGCAGTTCATCATATAAATAGTATATTTGCTTTAGTTAGAGTTTTAATCTGCAAAGAAATCAGAATACCTTATTTTAAAAAAACATTGGAAGTAAACTAATTCATTATCAAGAAGGTTGACTATCTTAAAGCCCTTAAAACAAGCCTACCTTACCACCAATTTCACATTTTTAAATTTATTCTCTAGTTAACAAAACAGTGCACGTAGTTGTATGAATGGGAGTGCACTTATAACTACTATAAACACAAATAGGTTTTATTACAGCCCATGACTTTAATTTAGCCTGTCATGCATCTGGGCAAAGTCCAGAAACTTCAAAATTAGGAGAAAAAGAACAGCACTCCTTTGTCCCTTTGAGTTGGTGCATGAGCGCCTGGTCCCTGTGCCTCAGAAACACTCCTTATTGTCTGCCAGAAGGTTAACCTGTAAGTGTTCATCCACACAGCAAAATATGACATAAGCACACATTGTTGGCAACTTTATCATATATGCATCACTAATAGGGTGAAAACAGTTAATGACCTTATGGAAAAATAAATATTTTTGCAAATGCTAGATCACAGTAGGCAGCAGTGAGTTGCTGATGGGATCTTTAGCGAACAAGACCTATTGTGTCTGGAGTTCAACAGGGTAGTGTTCTTAGTCCCTGTTATTTTAGGTGTATACAAGTGACATGGTTGTTGGTCTGAAAACAAGATTGTTCAGTATGCCAATGATGCAACATTTGTGGTGTAGTAATCCTCCATTTATGAAACGGGAGCTGCCCTCAGCCTCAATCAATCAGGAGATGACTGGTTCACTGAATGGTGGTGGGGTATGAGGCTGAACTACAAAAATGAAAAACACTGTTGATTAGCTGATCTCTGCACAGATTTTCCTCCATCCTCCTCCCTTCGGGTGGATAGGACTCCACTGAATGAGTCCTAAGCATAACTGTTCTAAGTGTAACTTTTGACTCTCATCTTACTTTTTGAGAACACTTTAATGAAAGTTTCAGCAAATGCTTAACAAGAGTTAGGTACTGTTTGTAAGGACTCACATATTCATAACAGTGATAATATTAATGGGACCTGTTTTAGGTAATTAGTCCTTCCTTTACTAGAGTACTGTTCTCCAATGTGGGGGTCTGCTTCTGCAAGAGATTTCTCTCTTTAAGAGAGAGTGTTTCAGGTGGCAGGTTTCTGTTTCCTTATATTAGCAGTAATGACTTGAATATCCATCAATGAATAAGTTTTGTTTATCAATTTTTCATAAGTTGTGTTTTTAATGGAGATCTTTCACATTCGCAAATTCCTGATCCCTGACCCCCTTTTCCTGCTGGCACACGGCCGGCTGAAAAGCAGCAATGAATATATAGGGGTAAATGCCTCGCTGTCAAACTTCTCAATCCCAGAGGTCCTTATTCCCCACAATATTGACTGGAACAGCCTCCCGGAGGATGTTGTACAGTTGAACATCAGAAGTTTAAGCGAAGATGCATTACAATTCCTTGTATTTTAATAATTAACTTAAACGCCTGCTGGACGTATCATAACGCCGACTAAAATTGTCTGTTGTGCCAAGTGGGCGTACGTCGCAATGCGACTACAAAAATTTCAACCGTCAATCTGACCTGAAAATGGTCGAAAAACGCAATTCTTCAAGAAAACTTACATTCAAGTAATATTCAATCATGTACCTTCATTTTGGCAACAAATTGGAAGTCTCTCTAGCGCACAATATTTCGATTTATGGTGAATTTTTGAAAACTTTTTCTTACGCCTTGTAACTGCTGAAATTTCAGAAATTCTTTCGTCATTTTGTCGTAATTTTACTGTTCTATATTAACCGTTACATAAAGTTTTATATATGAAAATTTGCGCAATTTCATGTACAATACAATAGAAAATAACTCATGGTTGTAGCTTTTATCAGTTTTGAAATATTTTCATATAAATCACGATAAATAGAAAAAAATTCTACTTTCGAAGTCCTTTGCTTTCGACCGAAATGGTCAAAAACTGCAATTATAGCTAAAACACTACAGTCTAGTAATATTAAATCAATTAGCTTCATTTTTCAACAAACGGGAATCTAGCACAATATTTTTATTTATATGGTGAATTTTTGAAAACTTTTCCTACGTCGTATGCCAGAAATTCTTTCACACGTTGTCGTAATGTTTGCACTATTTTATATTAGTCGTTACATAAAGTTTTATATACGGAAATGTGCAATTTCATATAGAATACATACAGAAAATAACTCATTTGTAGCTTTTTTATCAGTTTTGAAATATTTTCATATAAATCACGATAACTTTGCCAAAATTTAAAAGCTTAGGTCAACTTTAACTGACGAAATGGTAAAACGCAATTATGTTTAAAACTCTTATATTCTAGTAATATTCAATCATGTACCTTCATTTGCAGCAAACTGGAAGTCTCTAACACTCCTGATTTATAGAATTTCTGAAAAAAAAAACTTTTTTCACTTACGTCTGCCTGTGTGCTCGGCCGAACATCTCAGAAATTCTTTCGTCATGTTGTCGTAATGTTTGCATCGTTTTACATTAGTCGTTACATAAACTTTTATATAGAAAATGTGCGCAATTTCATGTAGAATACAACAGAAGATAGCGATGGTTGTAGCTTTTGTCAGTTTTTTGAAATATTTTCACATAAATCGATAACTGTAAAATTTCAACCTTCGTCAACTTTAACTTCGACCGAAATGGTAAAAACGCAATTGTAAGCTGGAAAAACTCTACATTCTAGTAAAATTCAATCATTTAACTTCATTTTGCAATAAATTGGAAGTCTCTGCTTTAATATTTCATTTATAGTGAATTTTTTAAAAACGTTTTCCTTACGTCTGAGCGGTAACTAAGCCAACATCTCAGAAATTCTTTAAATCTGTTGTCGTAATATTTGCAATCGTTTTATATTAGTCGTTACATAAAGTTTTATATATGAAAATGTATGCAATTTCACAAAATACAATAATAACAGAAAATAACTCATGGTTGTGAAGCTTTTATCAGTTTTGAAATATTTTTATAAATCACGATAAATAGAAAATATTCTACTTCGGTCAATCTCTTAACTCGACCAAATGGTCGAAAACTGCAATTTGTAAGCTAAAACACTTACAGTCTCTAATATTCAATCAATTCTTCATTTTTTCAACAAACGGGAAGTCTCTAGTAGCACAATATTTCACTTTATGGTGAATTTTTTGAAAAACATTTTTACGTCCGTGCGTTGAATTCATGCATCATTTTGTGATAATATTTTCTCAAATTGCTTTGATCGTTTTACAATTTGTTATATACCAAAATCATCGTAATTTAGTGTACAATGCAACTAAAAAATTAACTCATTAGCTTTAATCGTTTTACAGCGCGATTTGTATACTAATTATATAAGAGTTTTTTTTCCTGTCATATATTCAATATTTATATATGAGCAATGATATTTTTTCATTTCTGATGGTTGCATACTAAAACTTCAGGCAATGACAAAAAGGACAAAGATGAACCTTAATCTTAAAACCAAGCGTGCTGTGATTTTTAAAAAACTTTTTTTCCGCTCGTTAATGCTAACTCACGCGCCAACATACAGGAGACGTTTTTGAAAATAGAGGCTGGGCGTTTAAGGGTTAACTTACATTTTATTTCACTTATTTTATTAATTTGTTAATTCATCTTTTTAAAATATTTACTTTCAAAAGAAAATTTTAGAACTTTTTCTCATACCAAGTGCATCTGTATACCTCCCTCTTTCTTCTGATGTGTTTTTTTAACTGCTAACCTTAGGTTTGCACAGTCTTAAATTATTAATGCATATTTAGTCCAGCCTGTAAGGGTTGGGAAAACTATTAGAAACCAAAAAATCAATCTGTTTTGTCTTAATGAGAAGTGAAGTATTGACAGTATGACACAGTATTGCTGTCTAAATCATTCAGCTGCTGTCCCTGTATCTGTTTCAGCTTGTCAGTCAGGTCATGGACCAGGTCAACTGGCAGAAGAAGAGAGATCTATTATATCCATAATTTGAGGTCCTTTAAGTCTGAAGAAAATAATAATCTTGAAAACTTCATAATGTTGAATAAACAGAAACTATTCTGAGCTACAGTACCATTTCTCTACTCAAAGATGAGATGATCATCTAGCTTTTCTAATGCCTAAGTTTGCTGTCATCTATGAGAAGCTTGAGTTAACTCAAGACCCAAACCCAAGTAATTACAACAGATTTTCTTGGATGTTTTTATGCTAAATTAATAATCTATACTAGTGAAAAAACAGAGGATTTTTGCAACAAAGGGGACTCACTTAAGCAAAAGGGCTTTGCAACCCCAAGGATCTTAGAGAACCTGTGTTAAAGAACCCAACTAGTCCATCTGGTGATATTGATGGCAGAAAAATGATAGCCTTAAGATCAGAGGTCTTCTTCTCACCAGTGTAATTATGACGCGTGACTTTGTCAGGGCCTCCTGTTTTGAATCGATAAAATAAGTGTTTCAAGTTCCATATGCCAAATCCTCTCTTGTCTCTTCTTTTCTTTTTATCTCTCTCCCTCCTCCACTCTCCTGGCAGGTACCCACAAATAGTTGATTTGACTATGGGCAGCCTATCAGTAGGTTTAGTAAATATGCCCAGATCAATCCTTTCAGGCCTTGTTTTTGATCTTGGGTCCTCCTATCTATGTAGTAGGCCAGTGCACCTCATGCAGGCACTATAGACATTACTACTTAAGATTCTTTTAGCATCCTTATCTTCCCCTAGCTGCAACCCATTTCATTCCTTTTACTGTACTCCATTCTTAGCTATCTTTTCCATCTTACTTTCCATCCTCTCTCCTAACAATTGTATCATACCAGCTGCAAGGTTTTCCTCCTAGTTACACCTTTAAGACCTCCTTTACTCTCAGTTTTTCTTTTCAGCTGCTTGAATGGCCTCATGGGGTCCCAGCAATTGGCCTTTGGCCTAAACTCATATTCCATTTCAATTCCTCTTATATGTTGAGGTTGGCCTGGTACTGTTTTCACCAAAAATAAGTTTAATACTTTTGGGCTTTCAAGTTCAAGCTGAAGTTATTATTCTAACTAATGATTCTCTAAAAACTGGTAAAGATTCAGATAATAACCAGAAGCGATGCAGTCAAATTATTGGACATTTGATTTGCTATTCTTTCACATGAATAGCATGATCATTGTCAGATACATATACAGTAAACCCCATTTGTTGGGGGGATGCGACTACAACCCTCTGCAAATAGTTAAAATCTGAAAATGGTTAACACCCCTCTAAAAATGCTTATAATTGCCTATCTTGAAAGTTCAAATAACAAATGTATACCTTAAACTATCATCCTACATCAAATATACCTTAAACTATTATCCTATTACTGTATTAATCTTTGAAATGATATGGTAATATAATTTCCAAGTCATCTTAAATATTTTACTCTTAAAAATATAAAATATGTACTGTACTTGTAAAACCCTCAGCCAAAGCCAGAGAGAACAGATTTTGATAGTTTAAACTTTCAAGAAAAAGAGAGAGAGGAAAATTTATACCTGAGTGTTTTAACCAGTTTCACATTACAACCATTTATTGGCAAAAATTATATGAGAAATACAGAGATTAGTGAAGAGAGAGAGAGAGAAAAATAGAGAGAGAGAGAGAGAGAGAGAGAGAGAGAGAGAGATATGTTTTCTATCAGAAACCTCTCCTTTTCTGTCTAGTCCATCTAACCATCTCTCACATTCTGAGTATATTGGGGTGAGACAGATTATCAGAGAGAGTCATCTTAAACAGAGAGAGGTAAAAATAGTGTTTTAACCCTTCCAGCCAATAACAACAGACAGAGAGAATATCTTGGAAAGAGAGAGCTCTCCTTTCTATCTATCTATTAATGTCTATCCAGATGGACATTCTGAGTATCCTTTGGTGAGAGAGAGAGAGAGATATCAGTGATTTATGAAAGAAGAGAGAGAGAGAAGATTTTTCAGTATCTTTGACCATCTGTAGGCAACATTACCTCCCTTGGCCTATGTCAATATGTCAAGATAATTAACAGTGTTAGATTACACCTTGCTCCTGAAGCTCCAAGAAAAGACTGGGAATTGATATGCATTTGTTTAAATTTTAATAATTTACTATGCAATTGAAAAAAGTTCTAATTATAGCATGGAAAAATTAAAAAATTAATAACAAAGTAACGTCACGTTTATCTATAAAACTTCTGATATACAAAACAAATAAATATATATGTTACATTGCATGAAGAATCTATCTCAGAGAGAGAGGAGAGAGAGAGAGAGAGAGAGACAAGAGATGATACGTAAATCTAGATTAGTAGATGAGAGAGATAGAGAGTATCTTTTGGGTACTAACCCCTTTTTTTTTATGATGATAGTTACGTCTTCTGTCCCTCCCCTAGGTCAGATACAGAAAAAAGTTTCAGGATTGAACTAAAATCTTACTAATTCACTATATTTTCTTTAGTGAATTGGTATTTTGGCTGTTTACATTAATATTAATATTTGAATATTAGTAAATCATTTATTTATCATATAAAACAAATAAACATACATATTACACATGCATGGAAAATTCTCTATCTCAGTAAGAGAGAGAGAGAGAGAGAGAGATAGAGAGAGAATTATTATTTTTATTTAATGTTATTATTTAATCTATTATTAAACTTAACATTACTATTTGAAAATTATTACTATTAATCATTATTTTATCGTAAAATGTATGCAGTATGTACGTACAGTACAGTATTCAGTCACGAAAATAATATGAAAATACAGAATATTGCTTTACGGGAAAATCCAATAGTAGGTGAGGTTTCCCACAGATAATTTATAGAGAGGTGTCCTGAGTACTTCCACGAATAACCTTGAGTCATGGTGTGATACTCCAAACGGGGGTTTACTGTAATGATAAATATCTTTCAGTGGTAACTTTAGAATTCAAGGAATCTGTAAATGCAAGTTAGGTAAGTACTGTATTTACTTCACGAACACTTTCCATGAATACTTTGTAATATCTAAGCCCCATCCTTCAGTTTTTCATACTTTATTAATGAGTACATTACTGATTTCATTATTTACAACCAAATTTTATTTGTGGGATCTGAATTTTACCTTTTGCTTTTGGTAAATTTACTTAAGGTAAATAAATTTAACTTCTACAATACTCCTTGATTATGAGAGGGGGGAGGGGCTGCAGACTGCAATGCTTATTATAAGGTAAATTTCAGGCAGTACTATGGGTTCATTACAGCAATTCCTCCATCCCCTAGTTCCACGCTTTCTGATCTCTAGTCATGGTCAGCAAACAAATATGAAGGATAAATTGAATTATATGGCTTTGAATTTTCTCTGTGTTGTTGCTGACAATGATATGAATAAAAAGTTTATTCAAATTTTCTAATATTTTCATAAATGGGATTCTCTGTATCATTTTAAAGACGGTAACTAAAATTACTTGACTGTCTTTGTAAGAAAAGTTAAAATCACCTTGCACAAACATTGTTTGGATAAAGGATTGCTTTTTTTATCCACAGTCAAAGGCAATGGCTCACTTCCTCCCTCAGATATACTATTAGAACTTGTTTTACTCAACCCCAGTGGAGAATATTTATCTAAACAATAATCTTCAGAAATTTGTTCACATATTTCCTCTGAGCTTAAGCAAGTGTCATTTGTTATGGAACTGTCAGAACACTGAAATTCAGGAATGTCAACAAGCTGGTCGATACATCGACGCCACACCTTTTCTCCAACCCTTACTGTGTATGAAACTGGACCAGTCTGTCTGATAATACAGTAATGCTATTCTCCCACTTAGGTGACCCCTGAGCAAAACTTAATGCCTGAAACCAATGACGTACATTTCAGGTTCTTAATTTTACAGTTGGTAACCGAAATCAGTGTGTCATGTTTTCTTCTCATTTCAGCTTCTTTATCAGGCACAGATCTAATCTTGTTTTGATATGGGTTTTAAAACAAGCTCAGTTAGATATGACCAGTTGTTGCATGTGGTGCAATGCAACATTTCATTAAAAACTGACAAGCTTTAATTTAGCTTCTCATTCCTTACATTTTTCAAGATTCTGTTGAAAAGTTTTTCTCCTCCTTGGCCTCCATTAGTTGATGGTTTATATGGTGCAGAAAAAATATGACATATCCCATTAGCCTTGGTAAAATGGAAAAATCTGATGAAGTAAAGGCAGTCCTGTTATCCGAAACTATTATATCAGGAATGCCATAGGAAGCAAACTTTTCTCTTCAAGTGCTAATTATGTTTATACTACTCGCAGAACAAATGACCTCTACCTCCATCCATTTGAATAACCATCAATAATAAGATAAAAATATCCCAAAAATGGACCTGCAAAATCCAGATGAGTTCTTTGCCAAGGACCACCAGGCCACTCCCATGGATGAAGAGGAGTAGGACAAGGTTTACCTCTAACACACTGACAAGCTGTGCAGCCCAGCACCAAGCTCTCAATGATTTTTGTCTACTCCAGGCAATAATACCTTGGTGTCCAGAATGTAATTCTCTTAAAACTGCTTTGTGTTATGCCAAGACACCACTGCTCTTCAGCCTTACAGTGCACAACCATCTTCAACAGTTAATTCCAATTCTTTACTCCTGAATGGCTTCAACTCTTCCTCAATGAAGTGAGGCCAACCAGACATACGTATTCATAAACCTTAGATAAAATAGGGTTGGTTCTCGTTGCAGAGCATATGTCTCAAGAGTTGACAGGGATTTCATCTAGTTGCTCAATACTGAATACTGAAGACTCATCCTTGACATCCAACGTCTCCGAGTTATTGCAGTCTAGACAAAGCATCTGCACTTGCATACCTTTGTGATATCCAAAACTCCATTTCATAAGTGTATGCTGATAAAATAATGGCATAACATTGCAACCTAGCAGCTGCTAGAGGTGGGAGCCCAACCTTAGGACTAAGTTTCACCAACAAAGGTTTATGATCAGTAACCAAGGTAAATTTCATACCATACCAAATACTGTGCTGGGAAAAATATTTGACACCATAAAAGTGAAAGGGCCTCCTTCTCCATTTGAGAATGATTCTCCCTGATGCACTGAGAGATTGTGCTGCATAAGCTATGGACCTCCTCCCGATTAGGAATATGTGTTATAATATAGTCCCTATGCCAACTGATGAAGCATCACATTCTAATTTTACGGGGGTTTTTACATCATAATGAGCCAACAGGGGCATCAGCTAAAATTGACAAGATTCTTAAATGAATTTATTTTCACACTCTGCTGTCCACAACCATATCTCATTAGCTCTAAGAAGCTTATTTAAGAGACTTACTATAGTCGAAAGGTTCTTTATAAATCAACCATAATAATTTATTAATCCTAAAAAGGACTTAAGTTCTGTTACATTTTTAGGTTGTTTTAGATTTAAGATTTTAGTAATCTTATCAGGACAAGTTTTTAATCCATCCCAGCTCACGATATTTCCCAAATAGCTAACGCTCTCCTTCAAAAAACAAACACTTATCTTTTTTCAGTCTAAAGCCCCTTTCTTTCAATCTCTATTACCATTCTGAGTTTTTCAAAATGCTCAGCAGAAGTGCGACCACAAATCAAAATAAGATCCAAATAGACCACTCTACCTGGAATACCACTCTGTAATTTTTCCATTTCCACCTGAAAAATAGCAACAAATGATGCCACTCCATATGGCAGATGTTTAAAATGGAATAATCCCAAATACTGTATGTATTTATTGTTAATAGATATCTACTACTTTCACATACTTCCAATTGCTCATAAGCTCTTGAAAGATTCAATTTTGAAAAAATAGTCCCTCCATTTAAACTAGCAAATATATCAGATAGTTTTCTGGTAATGAACAAGAGTCAACCTCTATATACCTATTAACAGTAACTAAAATCAGCATACAGTATAACCTTACAGTATATCATTATTTGGTTTGGTACAATAACAAGATGAGAGGCCCACTCACTGCAGTTGACTGGTTCCAATACCCCATTTCCTACCATACTATTTAGTATTTAGTTTCTGGGTAACTATTTCCTTCAGGCATAAAGGAATTGCTCTGGGTTAAACAATTTGCACTCATATTTTCCTTCAACTTAATTTCTGCTTTTACATCTCAGAAACTTCCTAGTTCATCTCTAAAAACCTTTTCATTTTTAGCTTGAATATGATCTAATTCTAAACTACAAGAATTTGAAACCTGTTTCATTGACTTAGAAACATTAACCCAATCAAGTGGAATTACAGTTAACTAGTCACGACCAAATGAAAATACATTATTAGAATTAATAGCAATGATTGGCAAAGTACCACCATACCTGCCATACTATACTGAACTTGAACTTCTGCTTCTCTAACAACTACAGCATTGCCACTGGTGAAGGTAGTCAAGGTAGTCTCACATGGCCGAATCTTGATACCGGGAAGTGTCTTTTTAGTTCATTTGCAGAGAATAGGAACTGCTGCTCCAGTATCCAACTCCATACAGATTTTGGCATCATTAATAACAGGGTACAGTATAAACTAACTGTGGTAGAGACACCAATTTATACAAGCAACTTTGTAGGACCCCTACATCCAAATCAGCTGCATCCTCAAGGCTGAAATCTGTTGCATCAACTAATCAACATCCTCGACACAGTTATCTGGAACAACATTTACCTCCCTTTCTTGGTGTCCCATTCCATCTGAAGTACTGCATCAGGTTGAGTATAGGAATTAAAGGAAGCCAAAGTGATTAGAATATTTTGTCTACTTAGGCAGTCTTTTGGTTTCCTTGGTTTTGTATCCAAGTAGCCAATTATTTTAAATAATGTGCATCAGTGATCAATTTGTCTTTTTGTGAATATGGTGGTAAATATTTTGTGCTGGTGTAAGAACGAGAATATGAGAGAGAATTACTTTTTGGTTGTAAATCATATTTTGGTTGACTGTTTGACATTCTTTTAGAAGAAGTGCTATGAATGCAATCAACACCATTGTGAGAAATTATGGGAAATAGAAGTGGAATTACATGTTGAGCACATTGCTGAAGTGAAAGAACTCTTAGAGGTGGAAGTTAAGTTTTGCCTGAGAGCTAACAATTCAACTCTTAAATTGCATATTTTACTTTTATAGAATACTGTAAAGTGTAAAATCACAAGAATCTGTTTTAAATTATAGTTTTTTTTCAACATTTATAAAAAATCTGTGAAGTTATTACCATAGTTATGAAAAGTATGTAAAGAATATGTATTATTTTACTCTATAAAGTGTATTAATTTACTTATTAAAATAAACTAGTACTGTAAAATTACGTGAGTTATGTGATTAATTCAGAGGTCTGATCTAAATTTCATTGATGATATTTAATATATAAAAATTTGGTTTTATTTTGATAACAGGTAAACGAAGTAAAAAAGGGCCAGCGTTAATGACAAAGATGATGAAGAAGCGAAAGTTGAAGCGTGCTAAAAGGAAGACACCCAATGAAGGCCCCACTATTAAAACTGGTGATCAGTTGGTTGTAGAGACACTATGACAACCAAAAGCTGATGTAGTTTGGCAGGTGAGTTTATGTATCATTGGTGCAATCTTCGTTAATGAAAATTACATCCTCTCAGTATATCTAACTTTCCATTCGAAAGAGAGATCTGCTCATTCAAGAGAATGCTATTCCTGTAGAAAGGAAAGTCTTGAAATTTATTGCACTGTGAAGATCCTTGCTTCACTGTAGAAATGTACAGGGAATACCAGGGCTAATAAAGAATGTAATACAGAATTTGTAAAATGTGTAAATTTTGAATAATTTTTAGCCTAGACCATATGTAAATGATTAAAGATGATTGGATAGTTTGCTGAATGGTTGCTTGAACTAATATTGTCAGTTATGTGTCAGATCGGAGTAGATGGAAATCAGGTTGATGTGTTGTAGTGTTTGAAGGGGATTAATAGGAATTTTATGTGACCATCTCTGCTAAAATAAAAATTAATGTAGATTGTATTCTTTTTTGGTGAGAAGGGGTACCCAGTCTAGTTATGAAAGTCAGTATGACTAATGCAAAAACAAGCTCAGAGAAGAGAAGAAGGATGAAGAAATGAGCTGGGGTCAGATACAAAAAGATAGGAAGTGTTAGATATTCTAAAAAGTTTAGAAAGTAGGGTTAGTGGGGGAATACCAGAAATACTTGAAGTCATCAGTGCATATGGAGGAGGAATATGTACACTTTCATAATAACCCTCTAACGTGAGCCTCTATTTACAAAAGTGTCTGTCGTATGCGGCGGCGTTGGGAGTTAGCGCGAAGCGGAAAAAAGTTTTTCAAAAAATCACAGCACGCTTAGTTTTAAGATTAAGAGTTCATTTTGGCTCCTTTTTTTTTTTTGCCTGAAGTTTAGTATGCAACCATCAGAAATGAAAAAAATATCATTATCATATATAAATATTGAAATATATGACAGGCGCAAAAAAATTTCATATATAATTGTATACAAATCGCGCTGTGAGCAAAACGGTTAAAACTAATGAGTTATTTTATTTTCTTTGTATTGTACACTAAATTGCAATGATTTTGGTATATAACAAATTGTAAAACGATCTAAGCAACACAGAGAAAATATTATCACAAAATGATGCATGAATTAAGTAACGCACAGAGCGTAAAAAAATTTTTTTCAAAAATTCACCATAAATCGAAATATTGTGCTAGAGACTTCCTGTTTTGTTGCAAAATGAAGGTAATTGATTGAATATTACTAGACTGTAAGTGTTTTAGCTTACAATTGCAGTTTTCGACCATTTGGTCGAGTTAAAGTTGACCGAAGTCGAATTTTTTCTATTTATCGTGATTTATATGAAAATATTTCAAAACTGATAAAAGCTACAACCATGAGTTATTTTTTGTTGTATTCTACATGAAATTGCACACATTTCCATATATAAAACTTTATGTAACGACTAAAATAAAACGGTGCAAACATTACGACAAAGTGACGAAAGAATTTCTGAGATGTTAGCAGAGTTACTGTATGGACGTAAGGAAAAAGTTTTTTCAAAAATTCACCATAAATCAAAATATTGTGCTAGAGACTTCCAGTTTGTTGCAAAATGAAGGTACATGATTGTATATTACTAGAATGTAAGAGTTTTAGCTTACAATTGCGTTTTTCGATCATTTTGGTCGAGTTACAGTTGACCAAAGGTTGAAATTTGGGCACTGATCATGATTTATATGAAAATATTTCAAAACTGATAAAAGATACAACCATGAGTTATTTTCTGTTGTATTCTACATGAAATTGCACACATTTCATATATAAAACTTTATGTAACGACTAATATAAAAGCGGTGCAAACATTACGACAAAAGTGACGAAAGAATTTCGAGATGTTGGCTGAGTTACCAGCACAGACGTAAGGAAAAATTTTTTTTTAAATTCACCATAAATCAAAATATTGTGCTAGACTTCCCGTTTGTTGCAAAATGAAGGTACATGATTGACTATTACTAAAATGTAATAGATTTAGCTTACAATTGCGTTTTTCGATCATTTCAGTCAAGTTAAAGTTGACCCGAAGGTTGAAATTTTAGCACATCATGATTTATATGGAAATATTTCAAAACTGATAAAAGCTACAACCATGAGTTATTTTCTGTTGTATTCTACATGAAATTGCACACATTTCCATATATAAAACTTTATGTAGATTAATATAAACCGTGCAAAACATTATGGCAAAGTGATGAAAGAATTTCAAATTTTCGCCGAGTTACCGTGTGGGCGTAAGGAAAAAGTTTTTCGAAAATTCACCGTAAATCGAAATATTGTGCTAGAGACTTCAATTTGTTGCAAAATGAAGGTAAATGATTGACTATTACTAGAATGTAAGAGTTTTAGCTTACAATTGCGTTTTCGACCATTTTGGTCGAGTCAAAATTGACCGAAGGTTGAAATTTTTGTAGTCGACGTGACGGTACGTCCACTTGGCACCCAACAGACAATTTTAGTCGACGTATGATTCGTCCAGTCGGCGTTTAAGGGATAAAATGTATTATTTAGATAGTACTGAACTACTGTTAAAGATAGCTTATATCTCTGCGCCGATAGGCAAGTCGGCGTTCAAACAAAAGATTATCGAATGGCTGACCCTAGATGAATGTCTAGTACACCAGGTGTGTTTTGAACGTTTAAGCTCTTTTCGGAATTCTCCTTGACACCCCAGGAAGTTGTGGGGAGGCTGGATGGGGTCTACTTTAACAGTAGGGGTAAGTATTCAAATAATAAATTTTATTATGAAAATTTACATTATTTGGGATGAATCTTTCCTACTGTTAAAGGTAGCTGATTCCTACATTAAGAAGAGGATAGTGGGTAGTGCAGCTAGACAAAATCCACTCGGTCAACTGAGCTAAAGGTTTCTTGCATGAAACCCAAAACATTCTTACCTGATCCGAAATCCTTTGTGGATCTTAGTGTTGCCAGAAGTTGGATTCCATTCAGGGAGTAAGGCTCACATATGTGTGCAGCAAGGAGCAACCTTGCTGAGAAAACTTCTTCAATTCAGCCAGAAGTAGTGTGTGGGGACCCCTGTGCCTAAAAACAGTCAACTAAAATTAAATACCTGTATAATAAACAGGTATGACCATATACAATATATGTGCCTTCATGCTCCCCATAATATCCAAACCTGGGATTTAAAACAACGACCTAAAGATTGCTCTCTCTTCAGTTCAGGAAAAGACTTTTACTTACTACTAGTAGCAGACTATGGGCTTTAAAAGTTTTCAAAGGTGAGTCTGCATAATTAAGGTAGTGAGCAGCAAAACTGAATTGCACTTCTCTGCACCACATAGATCACGTCCTCCAAGCAACATATTGTCATAAAATGAAGTGAAGTCACAATTGCTCCTACATTATGATTGTTTACCTTCAATAAAGGGACAATGTAGGAGTTTGTTTCTCATGTGCTAGCCTATCAAATACATTACAAAAAACATTTTTTTCTTTGACAAAAACATTCTAGATTTTTAAAACCACAAAACAAAAGATTAACTTTGCTTCTTCCAGGCTTAGCCTTTGACAAGGACATTCTACCTTCTAGGTATTCTAACACCACAAAGCAGAAGGTGAACTTTGCCTCTTCCTGGGAATTGTTTCCACTTCTTTCCCAATCAAGGAGCTTAAATTTGGAATTCTTACAGTTCTCGGAAAAACTTATCCTTGAACTCATCCTCAGTTCTGGGGGAAAAAAGATAACATAACATTCCCTTTACAACAGCCTTAAGGAGAATGATTGCAATAAACTTACTCTTTTGACTGCCAATAGTGCTAACAAAAGGAGTATTTCATAGTCAGTACTTCAGTGGAACTCATTTCAGAGTTTTGAAAGGATCTACAGATAAATTTTAGAAATACATCTAAATTCCAGAGGGAGATTGATAGCGAGTTGAGGGGCTTCCATCTCAACAGTTCTGAACGCCTTAAGGTGCTGATCCTTGGCCAGATCCAGGTGCTCATGATGCAGGAGTGAGGAAAGCAAGGAACTATACCCCTGAAAGTAGGCAGTAAAAAACTCATTTTATTTAAGAAAGCAGAGAAACTTTGATGTCTATAAGGGTACGGGTGCTGAAAATTCCTCTAAAGCAGCACCCGGAGCAATACAGAAACCTCTGCTTCTGATCAAGGCCATGGTTGCTTCTCCACTTGATTAAGGGTAGAATCCGAGATACCTTTTAAAGCCCCCTTACTTGAGGAGAAAATTTAGCTGCTTATGTTGCTGAGCCAAAGAAAGAACCCAAGAATTGTGAATTTGGCAGTTACTTGGAAGAAGTGCTTTGTGACCAGGTTGTTGTTGGGATCTCTTCAGAGAAAATCAGAGTTAAATTGTTGGCTGAAAATGATTTGAATTTTAAGACAGCAGTTGGTATTGCATGCAGTATGAAGATGGCTGAACTCTGCTCGAGGAATATGTAGCAGGGAATTGCTGAGACTCACAATGTACTGTATATAAGGCCAAAACTAAGTGTTGGCGATGCAAAAAAGGTTCTCACAAGCCTAATGACTGTAAGTTTAGACATTTGAAGTGCCTTTCATGTGGTCATATAGGACACACAGGATCAACCTGATGCAGTTCTTCAGATGGAATGGGACACCAAGAAAGGAAGGTAAATGTTGTTCCAGATAACTGTGTCGAGGATGTTGATCAGTTGACGGCAACAGATTTCAGCCTTGAGGATGCAGCTGATTTGGATGTGGGTGTCCTACAAGTTGCTTGTATAAATTGGGTGTCTCCACCAACAGTTAGTTTATACTGTACCCTGTTATTAATGATGCCAAAATCTGCATGGAGTTGGATACTGGAGCAGCAGTTTCTATTCTCTCTGCAAATGAACTAAAGAGACTTTCCGGTATCAAGATTCGGCCATGTGAGACTACCTTGACTACCTTCACCAGTGGCAATGCTGTAGTTGTTAGAGAAGCAGAATTTCAAGTTCCGTATAGTATGGCAGCTATTGTGGTACTTTGCCAGTTATTGTTATTAATTCTAACAATGTATCTTCATTTGGTCGGGACTAGTTAACTGTAATTCCACTTGATTGGGTTAATGTTTCTAAGTCAATTAAACAGGTTTCAAGTTCTTGTAGGTTAGAATTAGATAATATTCAAGCTAAAAATGAAAAGGATTTTAGAGATGAACTAGGAAGTTTCTGGGATGTAAAAGCAGAAATTAAGTTGAAGGAAAATATGAGTGCAAAATTGTTTAACCCAGAGCAGTTCCTTATGCCTTGAAGGAAATAGTTACTGAGAAACTAAATACTAAATAGTATGGTAGGAAATGGGGTATTGGAACCAGTCAACTGCAGTGAGTGGGCCTCTCATCTTGTTATTGTACCAAGCCAAATAATGATATACTGTAGGGTTATATGCTGATTTTACATACTGTTAATAGGTATATAGAGGTTGACTCTTGTCCATTATGAAAACTATCTGTATATTTGTTAGTTTAAATGGAGGACTATTTTTCAAATTGGATCTTTCAAGAGCTTATGAGCAATTGGAAGTATGTGAGTAAGTAGTAGATATCTATTAACAACAAATACATACAGTATTTGGGATTATTCCATTTTAAACATCTGCCATATGGAGTGGCATCATTTGTTGCTATTTTTCAGGTGGAAATGGAAAAATTACAGAGTGGTATTCCAGGTAGAGTGGTCTATTTGGATGTTATTTTGATTTGTGGTCGCACTTCTGCTGAGCATTTTGAAAGACTCAGAATGGTAAGAGAGATTGAAAGACAGGGGCTTTAGACTGAAAAAAGATAAGTGTATGTTTTTTGAAGGAGAGCGTTAGCTATTTGGGAAATATCGTGAGCAGGGATGGATTAAAAACTTGTCCTGACAAGATTACTAAAATCTTAAATCTAAAACAACCTAAAATGTAACAGAACTTAAGTCCTTTTAGGATTAATAAATTATTATGGTTGATTGATAAAGAACCTTTCGACTATAGTAAGTCTCTTAAATAAGCTTCTTAGAGCTAATGAGATATGGTTGTGGACAGCAGAGTGTGAAAATAAATTCATTTAAGAATCTTATATCAATTTTAGCTGATGCCCCTGTTGGCTCATTATGATGTAAAAACCCCCGTAAAATTAGAATGTGATGTTTCATCTGTTGGCATAGGGGCCATATTATCACACATATTTCCTAATCGGGAGGAGTGGTCCCATAGCTTATGCAGCACAATCTCTCAGTGCATCAGGGAGGAATCATTCTCAAATGGAGAAGGAGGCCCTTTCACTTTTTTATGGTGTCAAATATTTTCACCAGTACAGTATTTGTATGGTATGAAATTTACCTTGGTTACTGATCATAACCTTTGTTGGTGAAACTTAGTCCTAAGGTTGGGCTCCCAACTCTAGCAGCTGCTAGGTTGCCATGTTATGCCATTATTTTATCAGCATACACTTATGAAATGGAGTTTTGGGTATCACAAAGGTATGCAAGTGCAGATGCTTTGTCTCAACTGCAATAACTTGGATAAGTCTTCAGTATTCAGTATTGAGCAACTAGATAAAATCCTGTCAGCTCTTGAGACATATGCTCTGTAACAAGAACCAACCTTATTTTATCTAAGGTTTATGAATATGTATGTCTGGTTGGCCTCACTTCGTTGAGGAAGAGTTGAAGCTATTCAGGAGTAAAGAATTGGAATTAACTGTTGAAGATGGTTGTGCACTGTAAGGCCGAAGACTAGTGGTGTCCTTGGCATAACACAAAGCAGTTTTAAGAGAATTACATTCTGGACACCAAGGTATTATTTGAAATAAAATCCTTGGCTTGATTGCATGTATGGTGGCCTGGAGTAGACAAAAATCATTGAGAGCTTGGTGCTGGGCTACACAGCTTGTCAGTGTGTTAGAGTAAACCTTGTCCTACTCCTCTTCATCCATGGGAGTGGCCTGGTGGTCCTTGGCAAAGAATTCATCTGGATTTTGCAGGTCCATTTTTTTGGGATATTTTTATCTTATTATTGATGGTTATTGATGGAGGGTAGAGGTCATTTGTTCTGCAGTAGTAGTATAAACATAATTAGCACTTGAAGAGAAAAGTTTGCTTCCTATGGCATTCCTGATATAATAGTTTCGGATAACGGGGCTGCCTTTACTTCATCAGATTTTTCCATTCTTACCAAGGCTAATGGGATATGTCGTATTTTTTCTGCACCATATAAACCATCAACTAATGGAGAAGCCAAGAGGGCAGTGCAAACTTTTCAACAGAATCTTAAAAAGGTAAAAGGGAATGAGAAGCTAAAATTAAAGCTTTGTCAGTTTTTAATGAAATATTGCATTGCACCACATGCAACAACTGGTCATACTCCAACTGAGCATGTTTTAAGACCTCATATCAAAACAAGATTAGATTTGTGTAAGCTATGATAAATAAGCTGAAATGAAAAGGAAACATGACACAGTGATTTCGGTTACTAACAGTAAATTGAGAACTCTGAAATGTGGTCATTGGTTTCAGGCATTAAGTTTTGCTCAGGGGTCACCTAAGTGGGAGAATGGCATTACTGTATTATCAGACAGACTGGTCCAGTTTCATACACATTAAGGGTTGGAGAAAAGGTGTGGCGTCAACGTATCGACCAGCTTGTTGACATTCCTGAATTTCAGAGTTCTGACAGTTCCATAACAAATGACACTTGCTTAAGCTCAGAGGAAATATGTGAAAAAATGTCTGAAGATTATTGTTTAAATAAATATTCACCACTGGAAGAACCAGTAACTTAGGAGTTGAGTAAAACAAGTTCTAATAGTATATCTGAGGGAGGAAGTGAGCCATTGCCTTTGACTGTGGATGATCATGTAACTTTGACTTGTAACTCCACCGGTGAGAGATGTTACCCTGTAAGAGATCATCGTCCATTGGTTAGATTTGCGTATTCTTGACGCTGTTTATTTTAATTTATATTGTAAATATAGAATTACGAGTTCTTGAATGTAAGATATATACTGTGATGTCTTAAGTTATGAAAGTTTTTTGTGCTTTTTATGTTGGCTTAGAGGAGTGTTGTGTATTGTTGTTGCCCTCTTAACAGCTGGTTGCTTGTTGTTTAGTGTCAACCTGGCCGAAGTCACTTGGCTTTACGAGTCATTTAAATACCTGCCTCTGTACTGTGTGTACCTACATTTTATTACATAATAATGCCACCATGTAACAGGTCATTTCTCTTCTCATGAACTTATCACAGAGCTAAAGAAGAAGTTTCAGTACTAACTAAAGCATTAGCAGAGGAAAAAGCCATAGACAGAGTAAGGAAAGCTACAGATGAAGGATCTGGAGAAGGGGGAGAATTGACAGGTTTATGACTTACCCTAACTGCTTTCGCAATCTATCTGCATTCTTTTTCTTCTGATACTAACGGACTTCAGCATAAAGTCCTTCGAAAATCCCTACATTCCTCATATTTTCAAGATCACACTTTATACCCCTGCAGCTGGCACAGTGTTGCTATCTCAATAATCAACATCCTGCTAACACAGTAATCATTTCTACAGAATCTGAGGTTCTAGCCTTGATTCCAGGGTAAGGCATCCTAGGAAAAATAAATGTACGGTACTGTGAAAGCAGGAAACAACCAAACCTATGAGATACCACAAACTCCTATACATAATGGTGGCAAGGAGAATCCTGATAAGATCTAAAACATTTGAAACACGCCTGGTGGATCACAGGTGTATTAGACAGTCATCCAGGGTCAACCATTGGACCTTCTTCTTTTGTTTGAATGCTGACTCACCTATCAATGCAGAGATATAAGCTATCTTTAACAGTAGGTAAGATTCATCCCAAATGAAACGTTTTGCATCAGATAAATGAGAGGTTCAATGAAGAGAAAAAAGGAAGTTTTTTGAAGTGCAGACTTGTGTCAGTGGAGTTGATATTTTGAAATGTTGCTTAATTTATGTAATAGAAGAAAGGGTTAATGTAAATCTGCGGTAGATGTCATAAGTGACAGTTCTGGTTATTTGAACAGTTGGTTGGTACTAATAGCTGTTTATGCTGCAAGTGAAATATGGCTCTATGGTGGTTAGTGTCTAATTAGAGACTTTGTATTGAATAAGATATTTCTGGGAGAGAAAGGTTCCAAAAGTATGGTTGACTGTTTATATAAGGGAAAGGTGAAAAGGAGGATTGTAAGTATCATGAGATAGCATTGCTTACTATATTTGGTAAGGTGTATGGAAGGAGTTTCAATTGAGAAAATGTGATGAGAACTGAATGATGCATTAGGGAGGTTGCTACAGTTTTAGTAAAGCAAGGCAAAGGATATTTGGATTAAGTGTGTTGTAAAGAGTTGTATGATAGCTTTTAGGTTAATGGAGAAAAATTATATAGGGCATACTTAAATCACAAGAAGACTTACGAGAGAATTAAAAATTTATGATGCGTGGTTAATTGAGTATATATGAAGAGAGTAGTTCTTTAAGAGCAGTGAGAAATTTTGTGATCAAAATAAAGCATACAAGAATATTCAGATGATAGATTGACTGGCTTGACATGAAAGTGGGCCTAAGACAGTTTTGCATTATATCCCTGATACTATTTATTGATTATATATGGATTTAGAAAAATCAGGACAAGAACTGGGGATGAACTTCAAAGTCATTGGGATCAGAGAAAGGGTTGCACGTAGAATATGGAATTGCTAAAGTTTATAGATGGTACCATATAATGGTACAGTAACTGGTGGAGGTGAAGAGAAGTAGCAGAGATTAGGGAAAGTGAGTCTAGAGTTTGAAAAGGTTTGAAAGTAAATGTTTGCACGAGTAAGATTGAGAGGTGAAAAGAAAACCTGGTATTTGGAGCAATGAGTGTTATTACCAATGGAATTAGGTGACTTATTAGAATAAAGAGGCTAAGAGGGGAAGATGCAAGATGATTCAGAGAAGGTGTAGAAAGAAAGGTAGCAAGAGATCTACACAACTTGGGTGATTGTGTCAACAATTTAGCTAACTAAGAGAACAAAGTATAATTTCATGGCAATTGAAATGAAAGTAGTGTTCAGATTACATCAGTCACTTATTTTCAGGCTGCCTGGGTATACCCTATTTGGTCCCCAGTTTTGATTGTACACCATTGTTTGAGAGAATTAATTTCCAGATATACAGCTGGATCCTATTGCTGGTTTTATATATCATATGTTTGATCCTCTGATTTGGTTTTTATGGTGTGGTTGTTTGTTGACAAAGTGCTAGCTTGTGGAAGGTATCCAGCAAAGATATCTCCCTGCAGTGCTTAAAATCATAGTTACCATTATTTGGAAACAGGAAGCCAAATAATAAAGATTACAGTAAGCTGGGGATATCAAGAAATAAGGAAAGTATCCAAGTAATGGGGAAACAAAATATTTGGAGCATATGTTGGTTCTTACCTCTGTAAATATCAGAATCCATAGAAAGATTGCTTTATATTGGTCTTGTCTGGCTTTGTTTGGAATACTGCATAGCTCATATTTATAGTTGTCTCTACTTTGTTTACATATTGTACATTGTAGGCAACCATCTAGCTGTTATTTTGCTACAGGAACTTTTTCTCTTTACTGTACTGCAGTGTGGTGTCTTCCTTTTTCTAATTACTACACTATGTATTCTGTTCAATGCATGTTCTTTTGGTCTCAGCTGATCTTTATTTTGAAATCAGCAGTACAGTACTCATTATTTAATTTGATAGCAGTTTCTCTCCTTTATATGAAGCAGTGAGTTTCTGTTTCTTAAGTAGCCACTAATTGCTATGACATTCCTTAAATATTTTGTTCTTTTCTTCATGGTTAGATGAATGCTCTGTAAACCGGTACAGTATTAAAGATTTTTTGCCACATCCCAATGTCTCCAAGCTGTATTGCTTTCTGCCTTCCATGTATATTTGTACTTTTTTGTCTCTTCCCACCTAGCTTTCCTACCTCTGTAATTTTATTTGCTTTAATTTTCACCTTTTCTATGGGAAAAAGTACCATGTCAAACCCTTTTATGTCTAAAAGTATTGATAAGTGGTCTTGTTCAACTATGATAATATTGTTAGGCCACACTTTATTCCCTTCCCCTGAATATTCTGATGCATTTAACTATCCTTCACATTAAAGATAAAATCCAAACTCATATTTTACATCGAGGCATTTACCTGACCTTGTAGAATGGATTCCTTATTCCTTGCCAAGAGAAGGCTGGATAGCTGTAATGATAGAAGTAGTTGCTACCACTATACAGGATCACAATGGCCAGTATCAAGCTAGATGTTTATTCCAGATTTTATGTTTTGTATGTTAGTAGATAAAATTATTTTGTTGGAGAAGGACTTGAATGCCAGTAAACATTAGCTTGGTTTTAAAAATTTAATTGCCATAACTTCATTAATTTTAATGAGGTTGGAAAGAAACAGGATGCTGCTGTAATGTTATTGGACAGAGTTTCTTCACTAGATGCATGCTGTACCAGTTTTCATCAAAGATTTCCTAGATCATAGGGATACAGGGTAAACAGACTTAAAGCATTAACCATGCCTTGACATAAGGTGTGGATGTGTGAAAATTCAGAAGTGCACTTATACCTATCAAATTTAGGTAACATGTGAATGTAAATTCCCTGCAGGTGGGTACTAATTACTTTGTGCCTTTTGTCACACCTGCATTGCTTTCTGGCTTTTATCGTGTTATTTGTTCTGTTTGGTCTTCCATACTAACTCTTCAGTTTTTAGATTGTTCCAGTTATCACATCTCATTTGATTAAAAACAACTCTTTGGGCAAACACTGTGGTTATGATGAAATTGGACTAAGTGGTCTTCGTAACATAATGTAGTTTTATAACAATAAAAACAATTCTTCAAACTTATTTTTTGAGTTTCAATATGTAATTGCATTAAAGGCTGTTCTAAAAGGTAACAAATAGTTTTCCAGTCTTGATTTTTATATGATTGATAACTTACCATATAGAGTAGAATATAGAGCTAATTAATATACTTCATATTTTGTAATAATTATATCATTAATTGTTTCAGGATGGGTCACTAGAAGAATCCATACTTTCAACTGTCCTCTACCCAATTCATCATTTAGATGACCAAGAGTTTTTCCCTGGAGACTTTGTAGTAGAGCAAAGAGATAATAGTACCATTGATCCACATGAGTACGGTGTTGTGCAGAAGGTTGATCATGCAGGGAGGACGTCCATTGTGAAATGGTTCAGGACATACACTGCAGGGAGTGAACCTCAGTAAGTGGTGAATCTGAATGTTAAAGTGTTTTGTACTGGCTGAGTCAAGTAAATTATCTAAGGGAAGGTAATATTCTGATAGGTGTTCAGTGATGAAAATAAAGGGAAAATTGTTTCCCATCAAAACAAAATAGTTTATAGAAAATTTACTCATTTGAATTTCTGTGCAAAATCTCTTTGGGAAACTGTAAAAACAGTATACCCAACATTTATGTAAAATGAAAGGTGTATCCTTGAAAACAAGGAGTCTCCCAGATTCTGTAACCAGACTTATTGCACAGTGAAAGGGCAGTGAATCAGTCTATATATTATTAGGTAGAATATTTTTTAGTTTTTAGAGTGCAAAGAATGATATCTTTTACAAAGATCTATACATTACATAAGAATATCATTATACACAATTTCACACCTGCTTATCCTTTTTTGAGGGGTTAGATGTGAAATGAATTCTTTCCAGTCTTTTCTATTCTTTCTGTGAAAACTACATTCAGGTTTAGATCTTCATCTTATCCCCCTCTCTCTATGGTTTCCCAGGCCTTCACCCTGCTACCCCTGTATCTATTGCTTTTCTTATTCACTACTCCACATTCCTTCTCATTACTTCCAATCCATCTCAGTCTTTGAGATCTGTCTTTTTCCAGCCTCACGATGAACATCCCTCACCAGTTTCGTATTTGTAATATGATCTTCCTTTTCAAAGTCTCCATTTTTCTGGTCAGTGCCAGTTCTTATGCTGTATAGATTAGTACAGGCCTTTAGTACCTATCTTATGTCTTTACAGACAACAAAACTTAGACCTAAACACCAGTTGACTGTAAATTTGAGACTGGATATTTAAATTGTATGTTTGAGTTTGGAAAATTAAAATTTATTGGCCACCATGGCCAATAACTTTTAATTTGGACTTAATTTCCAATAACTTTATTGTTTTCAGGCCACAGCTATTGAGTGAACAAGAAGTTAGTGTATATGATCTTCGGGATCACCCAGATTTCCGTTATCGTCCAGGCTCAGTTGTTATAAGAGTTGCAAACTTTGAGGAAAATCAGACTTGCTCAACTGGTCAGGTGCTTGATAATTTTCCCTCTGGTGAAGTAAGTAGTAATATTTTTATAGTTCATAATTGTTTTAGACATTTCAAGCTTTTAAATAGAATCCCATTAGTGTTTGTTTGTACATACCTATTAATCATAAATAGCTTTATTTTGCGAGAACAGGTCCCACACCAACGTGGTAGATCTTAAAAGAATAAAGTCCCCCTGTGTATCCCCTGGATGGCGTCACATCATTCCTCCTTGTGGGTATGTTTTGAACAGATGTATGCTACTGTGCTCTCCCAGGATTAGTATCGCTGATTTTTTGTGATCAAGATGTGTCATTTATTATGCTTCAGCCCCTCAGTTTCCTAACATATTTTTCTTCATTCTCATGTGCTGTGTGTAGTCTTACAGTATGTGAATTTTACACTTAATTTGGTGCATTTTACTCTGAATCCTTGCTTGCGTCCAGCCTTTCGTTATTTTTATTCCAGGAATTTCTGGTCTTTTGCTTCTGGGTTTTCAGTAGTTTACAAAGACAATAAATTTCAGAATTGATTTTGTATTGAATATCAGGAATTATCTTTAATTTGCTATTGCACAGTAATTTCTCCCCACTGCTTGATATGAGAACTTGCTAAAGTTAAAAGGCTTTGTATTTCATAATTTTTTATTTGTTGCTTCTTTTATTCAGAGAATTTTGTTTATTACTTAACAGTAACAGTTACAATCGGTTCTCCATTTCTGTACTAGCATTTCATTAATGCTTGTTACTTTTGCTGTTAATAACATTAAGCTGTGATTTTGTAGTATTGTGATTGTATTGTGATTGGTATCTTTCCTTCTATTTTTGCTTTTTTTCTGGAAAGTATGATTAATACAATTCTGCTATACTGTATTGTGTTAGCATGGGGTCACAGGGCAAGTGCTGTAACTCCTGCATGTCACTTTTGGGTAAAACATGCATTTGAAGTTTTCTTTGTGCAGGGACTAAGTGTTCAGTGTAGAAAACTTGTTGTGTGTGTGTGTGTGTGTGTGTGGGTTTGCCAGTGAATCAGTGGTTACTCTATCCTCACAGATTACTATTTAAGTGTAGTTTATCCAAGACTGCAGATGATGTGTCTTCTGATTTTTCCTCATCCCATTTGTTTCATGTCCATGGTTGTCAAGACTCAGATCTCATCAGTTGAGTTTTTTTTTATGCTGCTGCCTCATGTCACGCCCAAGGTAAGGAATGTAGGCCCATCTCCAGTCTCAGACCTCTTTTTCTTCTCCCCTGACAAAGCCTCACCTCCTTGGAAGTCTCTTGCTTCAGTTCACACCTGGAAAGGATTTTTGTATATTATTGTGTGCTCTGTCAGTCTCAGGATTTGTTCTTCCTACTTGTGTCCCCCATTCTCTTGTGATAACTGCCACCCCTCTATGATGTTCCACGTGTTCAATGAATGCCTCTTTCATCATTTGTCTTTAGAAGAAGGTTGCCTTAGTGCTCTGGGATTAGCTCTTGGCCATAATTGATTCATCTATGGAGTAGTTAATTGCAGGTCCCTTGTCTTTCACTTCATGACTGCCACTTGCTGTCTCTTTGCTCTGACTTATACTTCCACAGCTTTTTTTGATGTCTGTGAGGAGGACCCCTTTATCTTAGTGTTTTGTGTTCTTGACTATACTTTTCACTCTGCTTTCACCAGAGTTGAGATATTTGAAATTGAATCAGTAACTGAAAGCAACAATTAGTTTATGAAATTTGACTCAGTTAATTGTAACCTCAGTTTGTTTTTTATCCTTTTCATGGATAAAAATTCTTGTTCGCATCTGTATTGTGTTCCAGAATGACATAATATAACACTGGTCAACATCAAACAATTGTGATACGTGTGCACTTATGGAATTACTCCTGTATCAAATATAACAGTCACTTATAGTAGTGGTATATATATGCCACCAAAAATTATCAATGCTTGGGTCTTCAATGCAGTTTGTTCCTCAGGTTGCTCCTGAATATTCTTTTTAATAGATAAGGATTATTGTTAAAAGAAGACAACGTTTATTAATGACTCCAGCCCTAATCAGTGCTAATGGAACAGCTAAATAAAAAAAGTAATTATTGTGTTTTCGATGAGACTTGATTTCAGTAAAACTCATTTCTAGCCACAAGTTACTTAAATTCCCATTATTTTTTTTATTCAGTTATCATTATCATGAATATTTGATTTGATTTATTTTTCATTTATTTCTTTGCCATAATTTTCTTTGGATGAGCATGCATGGTTTTTCTTTTATATCTTGGGTTCAGTGCACCACTTGCAATCATCCAGTGTGCCACAGGTTGGCCATCCTTGGCATAGGTACTGGATATCCCAAGATTTATGTGTTTCCACCTGTAAACAAGTAGAAAAATCAAGTTATTCCAGGAGACGTGAGAATCCAACACTTGCAAAACTGGTGCTAGTCTTAGAACACTTTATTCTACCATAACAATGGCAAGTTCTTAATTTGTGAGTTTCATTACAAGGCAGCTTAGCTAGAAATACAAATATACACAAGGTTGAATGCTGTAACTTGTTATTCCTTTATTTTATTTATGTGATTTAGTACATTTTTCATAAAATCTATTTGCAGGTCAGTGTCTGGTGGGTAGATGGAAAAGTATCTGTCTGTTATCCTCAAGATCTTTATAAGGTTGGTGAATATGATTCTGATGATGGTGAATTATGGGATGATACAGCATCTGATGAGTCTTGGGAGACTGAGAGTGAGCACTCGGTTATTGCAGAGTAAGTGTTTTGTCATTTTTTCTTTGTCAAAATTATATTGTAGAGATGTTTTATTTTTGTACTGGTAACATATTTGTTGTCAGATTAGATGCTTGAGAGACCACAGTCACAGTATGGATTAACTCATGGTAAAAATTAATGCCTTTTTGAGTGGTAGAAGAAACTGTGAAAACCTGTCCCTTATATTAGATGGGAGGTTTGAACATATTTTTGGTTTAATAAATGTAGTAGAATTTTGCAGTAGCTAAACTTGCATTGTGATATTATTGAAGTTCTTCAAAGTATGTACTATGTTGTTCAACCAAATACTGTACAGCTTGCATTTTAATTACTGTACTGAGGAATATTTTTATCTTGACAGAGAAAGTGAGAGTGAGAGTGAAGGAGCTCTTAAAACAAGACTGGTGGCCAATATTGAAAAAGCAAGAATAGCTATGAGTCGTCTTGAAGAGATTTTCACTCAGAATCCTGCTTTACAAACAACTGCTGTAATGAAGCAACTGTTAGATTGTTACAAAGAGTGCAGGTAGGGGGCTCACATTAGCTTTTATTATGTTCTTTTAAAAATATTATTAGTTCAAGTGATGCATTGTTGCTGGGTGGGTTATTGATTTTGGGTACAAGAATATATATAATTTCAGTTTTAGTTACATCTGCTTTTAAACTTTAGTAAAGTTAACTTTTGTTTTGAGCATAATTATTGTTGTAATGATCATGGATATATTGTAAGGTATAGTTGGTTTGAACTGTAGAATATTAAAAATTGTTCAGGGGCCAGGACAACTTTGTTCATGACAAACCCATTAGTCATCAGTAGCCTTAATTCATGTTATGGCTTTCCAGCCATATCAACATGTTTGTTCCTAAAAGATCAAGACCTTACTGCATGTGCCAAGGGTACTTACAAGATGCCCTTATCAGTATTCATTGTCATGTGACTTGGCTGTATTCATACATTTTCAGTGTTTTTTACACATGATTTTGTCTGTTTTACTGTTTATTTGTCATTCATTTTATTTTAATTCTGTATTCATTTTTGTATCATTATATAGTAGTCTCCTTGATGATTTGTTTGTAGTGTTTTGCAATTTTTTGGAGGGTAATTATGCAGTGCTTACTTTTTGGGCCAGTTGAGGCCCTTGCCACTGAATGTGGGGTCTGATTTTCATTTGGGGATTTTTACCATAAATATGAGTGCTTAACATTTTTCACAGTAAAAACTTTCATGTCATAGTACAGTTAGAATAGGAGCCCATTTTGTAAGGTACATCTTGTTCACTGTCTAAATTTAGGCCCTAATGTAGTGTCCAAATTTCTAACAATAAGGAAATGCTTGTTGGTTAGAGGATTACTGCTATCATTGATGCAGGTGTTCATGGGGTATTTCATGTTTATTTTGTTAAAATGATGGCACTGTTGATCAATAGTAGTTCTTCAGGTGACTGTGTATCATCATCCAAGACCATTAGAAAGGAGTAGCTTTGATATCACATTTTCTTTGCACAGTCTAATGACATTGAAGATGGAGATATGGCCTAAAAACATAGTCATAGTAGCATTAACAACATCACTGCCTGCTAAAGTTAAAAAGTCAGGTTTTTTCTGGAGCAGCCATATTTCCCAGCAATTTCATAGGTAGCAGAAAGAACAACATGGATTTTTCTATCCCTTTACAGCTTTCACCAGTTCTGTTCAGAGTGGCATGTTGTGGCTCATCAAGGAAATTCTGACCGCACAAAACTGGTCATAGATGAGTCTTGCCAGGCAGTGATAAGTGTTGAATGATGGACTGAATGTTCTCCTTGCTCCTTGCTTGTGTTTATAGGATTTTGTGCAAACTGCTCTTTGAATGAATACTGTGCTGAGCTATTGATTATTTTTAATGACAAGCTGGTACTGGTTGAGGGACATTAGTGTTCTTCCACTTCTTTTCTTAGTCATTCATCTTACCTCTCAAGGATCATATAGGTAAATAAGTTTTTATTTAAAATTTTGATTTTTAACCCCTTATAAATGTATCTTGAATCTAGATGCTTGCCTACCAACAGCCACTAAGTCTTGTTAAACCATAAGATACATTTGATGACCTTAAGGTTGAACTAGTTTCATCAAAGATATCCTTGATATAGGTTCACAATCCCATATCCAAAACCCTTGGAGCCTGCTGTGTTTTGATTTTTGGGTTTTTTCAGGATTGCAGAACTGAAACTTGCTCCTTAAATACACGGGTAAAGTTTATTCCAGCAAAAACATTCTGTAAAACTAGAAAATATACAGCATCAAAAAGAACTTTAGTTTGTGTATATTCTGTACTCGTGTATCATTTGGTATGATCCTTAAAAGTTTGTCTCAAAACATGATTTCATAACATATACAGGAAGTCCCTGGTTAACGACAGTCTCGACTTACACAGTTCTGGTCTTACGGCGCTAATAAAAAATATTCATAAAAGTTCTGGTTCAGACATACACCGAAATTTCCGAAGTTACGACACCTGGCCAGGCTGGGTAGTAGTTTTAGTTTTCTGTAAAAGAAAACTATTGAGATGGCTTTGTCTGTCTGTCCACACTTTTTCTGTCTGCCCTCAGATCTTAAAAAATACTGAGGCTAGAGGGCTACAAATTGGTATGTTGATCGTCCACCCTCCAATCATCAAACATAACAAATTGCCTCCCTCTATCCTCAGAAGTTTTTATTTTATTTAAGGTTAAAGTTAGCCATGATCGTGCATCTGGCACCACTGTAGGTGCCACAACGCAAGCCACCACCAGGCTATGGCTGAAAGTTTCATGGGCTGCTGCTGAAAGTTTCATACAGCATGAGGGGGCTGCCAACCACCAAATTCTGAGAAATTTTCAAATGTTAGTTGTTAACAGTTTTCAACTGTTTTATGTCTAAATAAGCATATCCTGAAGCAATAATGCTAAAAAAAAATTTAGATAGGTTTATTGACAATTTTGTCCATCACTTGTATGACACTGAACCACAAATTGTGAAAAAGACTTGTAAAAATGTCTGTATGAATAATTCAGGATAGGTCCAAGTGAGTTATGGACTGCTTTTGACAGTTTTATGCACAAATAAACATATCTAGAAATGTTATTGCTAAAAAAGATTGTTTAGATTGGTTCATGTACAATTTTGTTCATCGCTTGTACGGCACTGTGAATGACAGATTGTAAAAAATGTAAGTAATAGTCTGTGAGTGATCTTAGATTGTATCAAGCTTGAGATATACACTATTTTGGACCATTTTATATGTAAATAAACATATCTTGAAACGTTATTGCTAAAAGAATATTTAGATTGGTTCATGGACAATTTTCTTCATTGCTTTTATGGCACTGTGAATGACAAATTGTAAAAAAAAGCTTGAAAAACAAATGTGATAAATAAAATTTATACAAAAATAATTGTTCCCCATTAAAATATCCCATTTTCTGTAGCATTAGCATAATAGAGAAAACAGCTTATGGGGTGAAGTATTCTAAATATTTTTTATTTTCTCTCATTTTTGAGTCCAGAAATATTGTTCTTTTGCTGTTTCCTGAAAATTTACTTTTTTTTTTTCAAAATTAAATGCTTTGATCTCCAAGAAGACTGAAACAAGACGTGTTTATTTAGTATTATTTGTAGAATCAGTGGTAAAAGTTAGAGGGATTTAATCTTCAATCATTAGGTTAAAGTCATTTACTTTATAGAATGAGGCCTTATGACGTTGGCGCTCCCCATAAATGCAAATTTAGGTAATATATATATATTCATTTGATTATATTACAAATTTCAGGGCATATATCTTATATGATGAAATAGTTTTAGTGCAAAAGTCAGCTCTCTAACTGTCATAGTTTCATAGTTATTACAAAATAGGCTATAATTTTTTCTCTTGCTATTTTCTCAAAACTTACTTTTTTTTTTTTAAATAAATGCTTCAATCTCTAAGATGACTGAACTAAATTCAGTGAAAATTTTACATCTTGTATAATAACTATATATCTATAACTACAAGAGTGGAAAATTATTTTTGAGTGCAACTTTTTTTTGCCATATTGTTTTCGAAAAGTTTCAAAATGGTTTTTTCATCTGCAAAATTTATGAGCTTAGAGGTAGAATATCTTTATTTCCCAACCTGTATTTTTTTGGTATTAGCTGTATAATAAGTGGTAAAAATTTTAAGCAAATCCCTTCAGTCATAAGGTAGAATGAAGCAATTTCTGTATAATGGGGCCTTATGGCGAGGGCGCTCCCCTTAAACGATGTACAGAAAACTCAGTTGCACCAAAGAAACTTTGGTGCATTTTTTACTTGTTTGTTATTGCTCTCTCTCTCTCTCTCTCTCTCTCTCTCTCTCTCTCTCTCTCTCTCTCTCTCTCTCTCTCTCTCTCTCTCTCTCTCTCTCTCTCTCTCTCTCAATATTCACTAATTACTGTATTTTCATTTTATTTTTATGACTAAATATATTTTTTATGATAAAAATATGATTTACTAATTTAAAATATTAATATTAATGTAAAAACAGCTAAATATCAATAAAATTTAAAGTAAAATTCCCCAGTATTGAACTATTATCATTGTAATATGTTCTGTATAAAAACCATCCTGACATTTGTAATTGTTTTACTGATGTAAATATAACTCAACATGACTACGCTATTAGCTCTTCTCTCTCTCTCTCTCACTAGTGCATGAGTTGTATTTTTTTCTCTCTCTCTCTCTCTCTCTCTCTCTCTCTCTCTCTCTCTCTCTCTCTCTCTCTCTCTCTCCCCCTGAGATGACAACATGCATGTATTTTTATTTGGCTGGAAGGTTTGCTTGCTATAATTACAGCTTTTAGCGATAACTAGGTGATTTATGTGGGTATACAGTATCAGTAATCTTAAAATTATCATTATTTCTTATTGTATTGATGTTTGATTATTTTGAACTTTTGTATTACAATACTGTTCACTAGTGCATGAGTTGTATTTTTGTTCTCTCTTTCTCTCTCTCTCAGAGTATGGTAAAAAATGATTTACTGACTTTCAAATGTTAATGTTAATGTAAATGCAGGAAAATATCAATTCATTAAGGAAAATATAGTAAATTAGGTAAGATTTTAGCACAATTCTCTGCTTTTCCCAGTCTTTTATAGATATGTGGAAAATCCAGATACTGACGTTAGTCAGTAGCTGAATGAAAGAAGTGACAATATTTTAATGAACAACCATATACTCAGACTGCCATGTAATTTCATAATTAGCATATCATAGACAAGGCTATGTATTTTCACCAAATGTTGTTACAGTACTTAAATTCCTCAGTTGAATCAACCCTGAACAGTAGATGTTGTAAGTTAAGTGTTGAACTAAATTAGCCTAATTTTTTGGTAGATGTATGGAAATTGTTCACAAAATACTGAAATCAAACTGTGTGAGATTTGAATTTTTTAAATGTTAAAAGCAGTGGTAACCTACCATAGCTGTATCTTACAAAGCCAGCAATCCAAAGATAGTACTAGTGACTTTTTCTGTAAGTGCTAAATTAAGAATTCACTTTAATTACTCTTGACAGCACCAAAGTGAGAGAGGGTTACAATGAATTATGGTTAATAAGGGAAAAATGGGAAGTGAATTTGTAATAAATGTTTGTCAAGATCCCTTTGACAGCACCACAGGTTCATGAAAAGCAAGGAAGGTGATGCAGAGATATACCTGTGGATCCAGGTTATGCATGCATACTGAGGCCACCTGAATAATATAAAAAATTGGGATATGAATAGGCACAGATATGATTGATACAGTTATGGTAAAAAAATTGTATCTGACAAAGTTTGAAAGTTATTTTACCCACAGGCTTTTATTTTCAGGTATATGGACAAGTTGATGGGAACAAGTTTCTTCCATGAAAGCAATTTCCAAGGCCTCATAGAAAAAGTACGTGAAAGAGGACGTGCATCAGCAACCCAGAGAATGACAGAGCAGATCAATCGCCTCTTTTCAACCTCAGAAAATGAAGTTAGTTCATTTAGTTCCATGGGAAACTCTGCAGAAGAGAATCAGCAACAACAGTGTGTCATGAAAAATGATAGTGGGAAATCTGAAGTCATGAAAACTAATAGAATTAGTCCAAGTAACAAAGACTTGAAAAATGCCAAAGATGGAGGCTCCTGTAATATGGAGAGTGACTTAATATCATCCAAAGAAGCAATACTTAGTAGCACTGCAACATTGTCAGAAAATTTGGCAAATCTCAGTCTTTCACAGGGGTGAGTAGCACATTAAGGTCTGTTTGTATTATTCATATAAATTATCAAACTGAATATATTTGACATTAAGATTGTATTTAGACTTTTACCATATTGAAGGCACAAACACTATTCATGTTCATCATTTTGCTGATCACAAGTACTGTAGTATTATAATGGATGAGTATAGGAGGAGTATTGTATCCTAATAACAAGTTTGGAAACAGTTGCCTGTATTGAAAATTCAAGTCACTCAGCCTTGTTTTTAGTATATAATGATGGATTACTCCAGACTGAAAGTTTTTGGATCTCTCTTTCTGATCCTTTTTTCATGCGTGTGTTGTTTGCTTTAAGTGCCAAGTCCCACTGTGATTCTTTTCTCGTTATTTATTGTTTTCTTCAAGTTTGGAAAGGAGTTGCCTGTCCCTTTGACTTTGCTATTCAGTAAAATAATACAGCAAATCAGCTGTTTCATTTTTATATGATAATCATTCGTTCATTCTCTGCCAAAGCTATTGAATGCTTTTTTATGGTTTAACATTTTGTAGTGTTTGTGCACTTCCACCACAGAGGTGACATGATGTCAGACAGCCCAGTACCAAAAATCTTCTGTTCCTTCCACTGAAAAACTTTGGAACATTATTTTTGAGTGTTATGTATGTTGATGCTCAGAAGTTTAAGAGAGGCTGTAATAATACTTTGCCATGAAACTTTTTTTTTTTTGCTTTCTCAACAACTGCTTATGTATGTATACATTTGTGTTTTAATAAAATGTATTTATTTATTACTGTACATGTAGAAAATTACCATGTATTACTTCTCTTGGAAATGATTTTTTTTATATATTAGAATTGAATCCATGGAATGACATTTTGGATTTTTACAAATGATTGTGTACCCATGTTCATTTTTAATGATAATGATCATAATCAGTGACTTGTTACTACTACTACCACCTTTAGCATCAACTTTAAATTTCCCCATCCATCATGCAACTCTAGTCAGTTTCCTGTATGTCTTCAATGAATTACTTTGTTCCTTGATAAATTTTTTCATACCTCTTATGTGCTCATACCTGGAGGCACCACCTGCTGATGCTGAGATGCCATCTTGACAATTTAGAAGCTCTTCTGGAACTCATTGTATTATTGTATATGTGATCCAGTCTTGCTTTCCATCTATCATTTAGCCAAATGTTATTCTTACTCCTTATTAAAATCACTTGCCATGATTACATTTATACCTACATTATGAATCTTCCTCTCCTCGTTTTCTAGCTAAAACTAATTTTTATTTCCCCCTCACCATTTCATCCATCGACTTATTTTTCTTTGACTATATTTTAACTAATAATCTAGTACTGGCAATCCGATTTTACGGCGCTTGTTTACAATGATAGCCAGATCTGATAACCGGTTATCGGGTGACCTCTTATGATCGCCTCTTATCATTCTTCTTATGCGGTGCTGATCACATTCATTAACCGGAGATCAAAACTGAGTTCATCGTCGGGAACGGGAACCTCACCGATAACTGGGGACTGCCTGTAACCTAGTAACAGATTTTCCTCACACATCCCGAAGATTCCTGATGAATGAATATTCTTGTGAGACCATTCAATAAAACAGTCATTGCCATCATAAACATTTTTCATTAGCTTTTCACCCACTGTCTACACATCTTGCATACTTTTTGCCTGAGCTTCCATCAGGTCCAGGTCTTCATGTACCCTCTTTTCCTTAATTTCATGGACTCTCTTACAGGTCATTGTCTTACTGCATTCATATCTACTGCTTTGTTAATCAACTGTTCCTCATCCCTTCTCATGCTGTGCCCAAACCATGTCAGTTTTTGATATCTTATTACAACAGTGAAGCCATGAACCCTTTTAACTTAATTAACCAGCATCAAGTATTGAACCTGTTGTTGTGTGCCATTGCTTGAAATGAAATGTTTGACGTGACTTAGTATATGTGATCTTTATTTGAATTATGCATAAATTTTTTTTTTCAGTAAATCTAGTCGATCAGATAAGGTCACTGATGGAGGACGAACTAGAGGAGGGGAACTAAGACATAAGAGAATGAGCGAGACAGACATGACTTTGCATGATAAAACATGCATTGATTCTCGAATGAAAGATTCAAAGAGCTGCAATGACCTAAAGGTGAGTAATTATATTATGTATATGTATATAAACTTTATATGATGAAAACAGTGGTTGGATAAGGTTAGAAGGAGGTGATGATGCTGACTGGAAGAAGTGAAGACTGCTGTCATTCAGGAGGTAAGGTATGAAGGAACTATCATCAAAACAGTCATTAGTGATGTGAAGCGTAAATTCTGTTTGAATGACAATGAGACATGAATAAATGGTAGAAAAATATACACAGATGTGATAGAAGTGAGGTAAATAAATGTTAGAGTAATTTAGATTAAGATGACCTTAGTAAAAAAGGTGATGCAAGTGTTCTTGGTAACTTCCTGCAGTCAGGAAAACCAGAAGAAAAATAATTTTGGAAAGTGCTGTGTTTAGGCCCCATATGAATAGCCAGAGTTATTGAGTAAAATCTACTCTAGGAGAAAGAAAATAAGAGCAAGAAACATTATTGGAATTCTGCTATAACCAAGTTGATGGCTTTTAAGGAAGAAGGCCATCAGAAGGAAAGAAGACTGGCAAGAGCTAGTCCAAAATGAGCACTTCCATGCAGAAAGATTTGCTATGGGGGGATCTCCAAACTTTGAGCACTCACAGAAGCAGTGGGTCTCCAGTAGAAGAAAGTGGCACAACAAAGATAGTATATCTTAGTTGGCACAGACCAGAGCTGATTAACAGCTCTCCTAGCTGGCCCGAATAGACTTATTTTAGGCTAAAACCAATTGGTTACTCCGGGATGCTTATTGTGGAATCGAACCACATTATGGAAATGAATTTCTATCACCAGAAACAAATTCCTTTAACTCTTCATAAATTGAAAGATCAATGACAGTCTGAAGCTGGTAACAAAAGGGCTACAACAGGCATAATTAGTGAATACAGGTAAAACATATGCATATCTGGTGGATATGAGACGACTGATGCAACACCATATCCAAGGATAGTTCATAACTAACCACTAATGTCCTGGGCAAGGGAGGGTCCTTACAGAACACCAGAGCACAAGTCTAAAATAGAGCCATCATAGTCAAGAAAAAATTTTCTACCAAAGGATTATATCTGTTGAAGACAGATTCTGAAAACTCTCATGTTGTAGAGGAAGCACCTTGCTTGTGGAAAGCAGTGCATGAAGAGCAAAACAAGGAATCTTCCCATATGCAAGAGACCTTGAGAGGCCAGCCGTGGACTAGTAATTCAAGTGTAAACCTCATTAAGGCTGGAGAAGTTAACAACACCGTTACAGCAGTCAAGGGTGATTCAAAATGCAACTGGAAGGGTCCAAGAAAAGTGACACCATCGTACTAAGACTCATAAGGTCAAGTATTGAGTGAATGAATTACCAACAAAGACTTGTAAGGTCAACTAGTCGAGGGCACAGGAATACTAAAATAAAATAATACCAAATACTAAAATAAAATATTGTTCAGTTAAACAAGGCTGCATGAAAAAAACTAGAGACAGACAGTGCAAGGATCTTAACAGATGAGAACATGGCAAATCATAACTAAAATAAGACACCTAGGGAAGAGATGTAGTGGTGAGGAAAAGACCACTGTTGTCATTGGAAGCCACAGTCTCTCCCAGTTGTTGATGAGGAGTCTTGGCAAAAGAGCTGCATGGAATGGCCACAGTGCAAGAATCACTGAAAAACTACACTCACCGATGTTAAGCTAGATAATCTCACACAGATAAAACAATGACTGAGGGGAAGAATGAAATTTGTGGAATGAGACAGGGCCCAAAAACTTGTCAGCAGCCATCTCAGACTGAAGGAGAATCATTAAGTCCATGGTAAGAAGATTGAAAGAGAGATTAGTCTCCACTGTTAACTGCCTAAGGTGCTTCTGCATAAGTTCCTGGAGCACGACTAGGGCAGAAGAGGTATTGAGCAGCATTGAATACCAAGTCAACAGGGTTAATGTGAAATGGAACCTCATCAGGCAAGAGAACATTTGTTGACATTATTTATTAATTTAATTTTTGTCAGGTTAATTTGGGGTAATTGGTTTTCAGGTACCTTTGGAATCAGAGAGTGGTGTCACTGAAGCACGATACTTACATCACACATGTGAGACTCAGTTGTGTTCACTGAAAAGCTCAACTGCAGGTAAAACACGAGGAAGTTGTAGATTGGGACATTTTGATATGAGGCAAGCTTGTCAGGTAAGGGAATTCAGTATTGGTGAGATAGTAGTGTTTTCAACAGAAATAAATGTTCAGTAGCTATCACTTAAATTTCAAATCAAAGCAAAAAATTGCAGAGTTTTTCCTTTATCTTAGAATCATTAAAAATTGTATTTATGTAGTAAAGGAGGAAGTGATATACAACCCAACCTTGAAAATTTGGCATCCGTGGTCCGGGAACTCCCATGATCAGTGACAAAGAATCAGCCGCCATTAGTTCTTGAGCAACGCCACATTTCAGTTTTGAATTACAAAATTTCAGAACTGGAAGCTTGCTATGAAATATAAAAGCGCAGTTTATTTCCAATGAATACAATCTGTGAAACAAAAAATGTACATGAAAAAGAACCATAATTTGCGTATATATTAGTGTATCTTCCAATCTCGTGTGTCATATGCTCATTAAAATTTTGTCTAAAAACATGATTTCATCATATACATCATGTACAGTCAACCCCCGGTATTTGCGTGGGATGCATACCCCAACCCACTGCAAATAGCTAAAATTCACGAATACTGGACACCCCTCTAAAAACACTTATAACTGCCTATTTTGATAGTTCAAACACCAAAAAACCCCTCTAAAAATGCTTGTATCCGAGTAATTTAATAGTTTTATGACAAAAAGTGCATTTAGTAATGAAAATATAAAAATACAGTAATTAGTGAATATTCATGAAAAATACTGCAAAAGGTGAATTTTTCATGAATAATGTGTTATATTCATGAGAAAAACCATAAAGGTGAAACCGTGAACTGGAACCGTGAATACGGGGGTCACTGTACTGTATAGTGCAAGATGTATTTTCAGTAGATTATGCTATGCTAGGCTCTTCTATGCCTGTCATTTTTCAGTAGATACCATTGAGTAGCTTTTAACTAACAAATTGGTCAAACTAACGTTCACTAGGTTAAATGTGAATCTTATACTTTAAAATCAGGCTTGCCAACATTATGACTTGTCTTGTCACTATTTCTTATAACCAACAACAACCATTTACTACAGCATGCAAGACACTGGCATAAACAATTGCAAAATATTTGACTTTGTTCGAATCGAGAATATTAACAGCCAAGTCGATGTCAGTTACCATAGCTAAACACATTTATTAAAGTTTGCGTTATTAGTTTCCAATTTTTGTTAAAAATTTGCTAATTTTCAACGGTGAATTGAAAAGAATAAATCATTATTCATCCTTCACTCAGTAAATCAGAAAGTTTTAAGAAAGTATGCCACTAAATTTATGGTTGTAGCTGTGGCAGAAGAAATGGATAATGTGCAGGCCACAAAAAGTTTTGAAAGTAGTTAAAACAACATCTGAAGATGGCAAAACCACAAAACATTTTAATCTACTGCATTTATAAATAAATTAAGTTGCATTTTTAAACTCTGCTTTTATAATTTATTTATAAACGAATCTCCGAAATGCGTTTCATTTAGCAACTAATGGCTATGGTGATGTCACTACTGTGCAATATTACAGTGAATGATTGAATTTAAGGATAGCAAATTCAGGACATTGCAGTTAGCCAACAGTTTGTGAAGAAAAATGAAGTTTGAAACAACAGAAGGAATTGCTTTCAAAACTTTAGTTAGTTATAGACTGGTAATATGTAAAACCAATCGTAGAAAGAAAAAAGTCAGTCAGGAGAGATACAAGAAGACATAGTAAATGGAAACGAGAAAAATGTTTGATCCCTCAATGAGAGGGAGAGAAAGAAAGAGGGATAAGTATATTGATTCTATCCCTCCAAGGGTAGGGTATTACAATGCCAAGATCCTCTTCTGAATGAATTCTCACTTTAATTTGACAAAAAAGTATTTAATGCAGTTAAGTTGGCTCTTCTAAACCGTGAACTCTGAAATGCAATGAAGGAAGCAGTTCCAGATGTTACATGCTGTAAGAGCAAATAACAAAACACAGGCAGTGTCAGTTAGATTATGATTTTGGTTAGGTTAAGGTAGGGTAGAGAACAGGTATCACAAATTCTAGGATTGCAGTGAAATTGAAAGCCAGAGTTTTATAGTTTTAATGGTTGTAGGAGAAAGGTGTTATTGGGTTAATTAAACTTTTAAAACTGCTATTTGGAATAATCAAAACTAGATGTGGTGTCAAAGGAAAAGCAAGTGTACAGATTTGTATACAGTAACCCCCTGTGTGGGGATGGTTGTCCCCCCCACCCCCGTGAATGAAAGCTAAAATCTGTGAATACTTAAAACCCTCTAAAAACACTTAAAACTGCCTATTTTGATAGTTTAAACACAAAAAAATTTCAAAAAATGCTTATACCTGAGTATTTTAATAGTTTTATCACAAAAGTGTATTTAGTCACAAAAATTGGAAAATACAGTAAAATGAATAATTCTCAGTGAAAAATACTGCAAATGGGTAATTTTCCACCAATAATGTGTATATTTGTTTCAGAGAAATCCATGAATAGGTGAGTTAGTGAGACTAATACAGGGTTTTACAAACTGTAATATAAAAAGTAAATTTAGGATGGCAAGTTGTATTTGCCAGTAACAGTATATAGAACTCATCAGCATAGAAGATGCATTCTGACTCTGTGGAGCAAATTTAGGAAAATGTTTAGAAGCTTCTTACCTAACAGTATTCAAATATCTGTATTACTCTGAAGGAGAAAAAACTGACTCTGTATTTTTAGGCATTTTAGGTGATCTGCCCTTCACAAAATATGCATTTCTCTAAATTATGGTAATGTCCTTTGCCTAACTCAGTGTCCTGACATCTGTGTGTGTTAAGATTCATATCTAATACTGTAATACTAAGACTATCAAAGATGTATATTTCACCATTATTATTTTTATATTATGGCACACAAAAAATTAATAATACAGAGGCAAAGCACAATTTAGGTATGTTTACTTATGAAATCTTTCAGACTTGTGCAATTGAATAAGCGTTTGTTGGACTAGCTAAAAAAAGTACACATATACATTCTGTAATTTTGCTTTCTCCAGTTTTGATGGCTGGTAGATAAATGTATGAGGGCAGTTGTTATATTCACTATTAGTTTTTAATGTTTATTATCGATGTGCTTTTTGTAATTTCTAGGGCTCAAAATTATTTATGGATTTGCATGTACGTAAAGATAAATTACTTTCAAGTTATTATTCAAGGTATTTTTTATTTTATAGGATACCGAAGGTGCTCAGGGGGAAAACAAAGAAAACATACAGAGTAATTCTGTTTTCATATCCCATGATATAGTACAGGAACCTGCTATATCAACTGAAATGGTAAGACAAGATACGTATTCAGTTTTTGGAATTATTATCAGATCTTTTATTTCATATAAGTTATTGTGTTTGGTAAATTGCAGATGAATCGTTGTGACATTTCACCAGTCTTTCGGTTTACCTTACAGCTCTATACAGAAAGAAATATTGAATAGTTTTCCAGGTAAAACCCAAAGGCTTTGGATAATTAGAAGTAGATTGTCAGTTTTTACTAATAAATTCACATCATGAACCTAATAATATCCAAGTCAGTGCTGTGTAAAATCATACATTATATTTTCATTTTTCCTGATCAGCATTAAAGAGTATCCAGTATTTTGGGCTAGTGATCCATTTATCATTGGGATTTTTCCATTAACAACGTTCACCATGTCTTTTGGCTTCCTTTAAACTTGAGTTTGTTCCTGTGTTTTGACTGGAAAATGCTATTTTGTTGATTCTTAACATTTCAAGTAAGAATTTATGGTAATGTTTTAAATTTCATATATTAAAATATTATTACCATAGTGGACAACAAAATTTTTGTTTGATCACAACCCTGATTTATAAATTTGCTGTTATACATGTCCCAAATACTCCCATGTTCATCAGCCTTTTTTATCATAGAATATGTAACTGTTACAAGCTCTGGTTATGTTAGCAAAGTGTCAGTTAGGCAGGAGTTACTGTTCATTTTGCCATTGTTTCTAGAATTGTCAGCTTCAAAGAGATGCACCTGTTGTTGTTGTTAATTTTGATTACCTGAGAATTGAGCTTTTATTGTTATTTGGTTTGAAGCTTTTTATAAGTTAGCAGGCCACAACTTATAGTGGTTTGTTAGCCAAGCTAGTGCCCATTTACTGAACTGCCACAAAACTTGCACATTATTTTATGCATCCCTCCCTTTGCTGTGGGGATTTGGTAATTTAAAGTATTGTTTAGTGTTCAGCTTTGTATTTACTCTATACTAATTTTTGTAAACAGGAATTTTATATTCACAAATATTAAGCAACAAATAGCTTTCTATAAAATTGACCATACCTTAGGAATAAATTTAAAAAATGAATTATAATTCAAATATGGGCATGGCATTTGTTTCAGTACAGTGTAAACCATTGACCAACATCTTCTGAATGGTAATGATAATTATTTTTAGGTAGGCAATTTTTTTTTATTTATTTTTCCTTTTCAAAACTTTTTTATTTCAAGTGTTTTGTAAAGCACCAGAGAAAGGAAACAAGTCAGTCATAAGGTTACCTAATTATTTTCTTCAGTAACTCATTGATGCAATGAGATTTTTAAGGAGAAAGTATCTGTCTGTTAGGATTTGTTGTTTTTTTGTGTGGTTTGTGTAATCTGGCTTATTCTGTACAGTATATTTGTGTTCTTTTAAGTGCTGGTAATGTTCTATTTTGTGTGTATTTACTGTAACCCAGTGTCCTGCACACTTGTAAGGCCTTCTGTGTAAAGACCATCTGGCATTTTTTGACCTTTCATAGAGACCACTCACCTTCTTTGAAAGGTCTGTTTGCTTTTCCTCACTTATGATATTTGTATAAGAGGGTCATTCAACCAGTGGCTCTAATACAGAGGAGGAAACACAGTTGGAATGGCTAATCGTTACTACTGGTGAAATCATTTATAGATTTTTTGGTCTCCAAGTCGGTAATGGAGTCATCTTCATCACCATTGGATGATGTCTGCTTGGTCCTTGCTTTCTGCCTCCTCTTCATCCATGCTGATAGATTAATGCCACCTGTGCCTGTTTCCAGGTATTTGTTATTGACTTTCCTGTTTGGCTTCATGCCCACCTCTCACCTACCTCTTTTGTAGATTTTTACAGCCAAAATTATTTATGCTGATTTGCATGTGTAACTTAACTCCTGATAAACCCTGTTAACTGGTTTATTATTTGACTCTTTTTTGTCTTAGCCCCGTCAGCAGATGTTACCACAACTGGAATGAATTACATTAATGACTAACCTTATGCAAATGCATTGAGACAGATGATAGAAAGATGTAACCCTATAATGCCTCAACTGATGATGGACATGTTATGGATCATGGTTTTCTGAGTCTTATTATGATGATCACCTCTGCCATCTAGTTTAGTGCCACAATCACAGCTTAAAGACTTTCTTCTCCTGGACCCCAGTCATCAGCAATCACTCCTGACGTGATTTTTCAACATGGGTTACCATCCAGCCTGTTCAAGGGATCCAGAAAGAGATATGAGCTTCACCTGGGTCTTCCATTGCCAGAGGTCACACCCAAGAGAATATGACGGTTCTTTGCTCCAAGATGACTTCCTCCAGCCATGATGAGTATCATGACTATGACCATTCTCTCAGTCAACTTGAGTGACTGGAATCAAGCAAAGAGTAATTATGACAAGGAATCTAGCTGTGACTCATCCTGGGATTAAAAGGACTTTACCAATAGCAGGCAGCAGTAGTTGTCCATAAAATTCAGTGAGGGGAGCAGTACATTAAAGATGCTGTTCATCTTCATCTTGGGGCACTTGCCAAGCAGAAGCAGTCAGTCGGCTATTTGCTTTAGGGACAGTCTCAGTCATTGGCGAATTAGAGGGTGTCACTTACCTCATGATTCCTCAAGTCCTCAAGTGATGTATCTTTGCTTATAACTTCTTTAGTCTTTACAAGGAGAAAGAAGAGACAGTTATTCAAAGAATTGGATCATGATATTCTCGATTCATTCCTTTTCCCAGAAACTGTTGCTAGGGAGCTTTGAAAGTAGTTAACTATTTTTTTTTTGCAAATTTTTTCCAGATGAAATTTTTGGCCAAGTGCAAACACTCAAGGTTTGTAATAAAGCTTTCAAAATGAACAACAAAAATGGAGTTACTCTACTGATTTAAGAGGTATCACACTGAAATGAATCGCCAATAAAAGCTACATAATTCAATACAGTATTTGAATTATTATCTACATATCATTTGCATATTTAATCACCCTACTACTTTATAATAAAACATTGTAATAACATAATAGTACAGTATTATAATAGTAATGAAAATAACAAAATAATTGAAATACAAATATAAAAGGGAGAAAATTAGTCAGTTAAATGATTAGCAGGGCACTGGTATCGTCACTAGCAGCAATAACATTTACTGAAAAGGGTTAATAAACTTGTTTCATTCTTGGGTCATCTGGCCTATTGTATCTAACAGTGTTGTTTAGGATCTTAGACTACCTTGTTTTGCGACTTTTCAAAATGTCGTTTTTATCTTAATTTAATTGCATCATGCATATGGTACAAAATATTTTGAATTCACATAAGTTATTACATTGACAATTTCTTTTGCAAAAGTCAAATTGTACAGCTGCATTTAAAAAATGATAATTTTAATAAAACTTGCTGTACTTACTGTATCCATAGAAATATCATGTGTCTGTCATATTATTTTGTATAATATGGGCATTGCAGTCATGAGTCATTTGCATTGTTGTAATATTTACATTATTAAACTAATCTGCAGATAGTTTTACAAACATCATCATTGCCAGATTTTATATAGTACAGCATTAGCATGAATTTCATTGTTGCTGTCAGTTAGATTGCTAAGTGGATGCATTTTTTTTGTAAAGCAACAAAGTAGGATGAAAAAATGCAGTATACCATTATTTATAAATGCAGTAAATTTTAAATGAAATAAAGATGTGACTTCACTAGATTTGGACTTTGCTTTTGCCTATTCCAAAACATTTTGCAGCCTGCATGTTATTCATTTCTTCAGCTGCAGCCTAAGTTTATTAGTTTATGCTTTAAGACCTTCTCCATTTTGAAGGGGTGAATAAAAATCTGTTGCATTTTGCCCCAGAAAGTCATCTTGAGAAGGCCAAGTTTTTAACAAGTTGACAACTGTCATGCCTATTGAACATATTCCTCTTGGCCTATGAATCAGTCAAAAGCTAACTTTTATGTAATATGCATTATCAGTGAATCTACCAAAACTTAGACAGGCAGAGTAAACAAGCTTAGGATAATCTACTGAAAACAGATTTGCATTAAGCATGGCCTAGTGTGATATACCAAAAATGCAACTTTACAGTGCGTGAGAAATGTGTTGAAATCATGGTTTGAGGACAAAATTTTAAGGGTTGCATGATACATGAGATTGAATGATGCAAGAGTAAATATGGTAGCACTGGTAACCATAACCCCTAAGCATACCTAAACCTAACCGTTGGATTATTAGACGCAAGGTGATATTTGGAGAACATAAAACATTACATTCAGTTTAACTGACAATTTCCATATTTGATAACCTTTAGCAAAGTTTTTTATACCAGGAATGGACTGCAGGTGCAATATAAGAATTTTGATCTTTTATTCGTGGAAAATTATGATACAGTAATTTTAACTATGTTTAAGGACAAAATGATGATGTCTATATGGTTAATTTGATTTACTTTTCTTTTTTCCTTTTACAGGACAAAGCTCAAGTGATGGAGACAACCATCAGAGAACCTATTCTCATAGAGTGAAGATTTGGACAAACTGAGTAACTGTTCAATTGATTTAGTATCATCAGTTTCATCAGTTGCCAATGGCAGCTTGTCCTGACAAATGGAAACAACATGGATGCAGCTAATAGAAATATTGTATCAGATGAAGCAGCCAATGAAGCACTGATAGACTCTATCATTGCAAATGCTGTTGCAGCTATCAATGGGGATGCTATAGTTGATCCGACATCAAGTAATAGTCTTGATGCTGTGCTAAGTCCAACTGAAGGTAAGTAATAGAGGAACCCATAATTGTTTAATCCTCCACCCGAAAGAATGTTGAGATTAGAATTAAAACCATAAAGAGAGCAGACAGGCAAATCTTTTTAATAACGGACTTATAAAACAATAATTACTCGTTGTTTAGAAATGTTGGTAAATTATGGTCGCATAAATGACAGTTTTAAGAATAATTGAATTGTCTTTCAGACCATGCTTAATATTTCCTCTCTTTTCTTGGGGTACTTTGAGAATTATAGGAACATGTGATTTTCAAAAAGTCTTCATTTATTCTATTTTGTCGTTTCATATTTGCTTGTGTTTGTGTGAATGTAATTTTGTATCACATATAAATACTTCCAAGCTAGATTAATAATAACACAAAAGAACAGAAGAGAGAGGAGTTTATGCAGAATACAGGAGAGATTGTCTAACCCCTCTGAAAAAATCTGAATTATAAAAAATTACAGTATTGATGGTGATGAATATTAAGTTTAATTTTAAAGTCTCTCTCTCTCTCTCTCTCTCTCTCTCTCTCTCTCTCTCTCTCTCTCTCTCTCTCTCTCTCTCTCTCTGTTAAAACATTTTGTCAATCCCTGTACAGACAAAACTAACATAACCACTTCATACACCCATAAAGGTTCTCAGCATACACACACACACACACACACACACACACACACACACACACACACACACACACACACACACACACACACACACACACACACACACACACACACACACACACACACACACACACACACACACACACACACACACACACACACACACACACACACACACACACACATCTTCGTTCAGGCCTTTCTCTCTGATGTATCTTCTCTCCATCTCTGTAGCACTTCAGCATGTATTATTGAATCAAGGTAAGAATGCATGGAGTGGTGATTGAGCCAATATTTCTGTGTGGAAATGAAGTGTGGTGGTTAAATGCAAATGAAAGGTAATAGATGAAGCTGTTTTAACCTACAACCTTTGTCCTCAGTCCAGGTTTGCAGGCATACACGGTATTTTTAATTGCCTTGCTTCTCTTTCTTAATTTAGTAGCTGTTTTCAGTTGTTTCAGTGAAATAAATGTGATATCACTGTACTCATGCTATTATCCTATTTCTTTCTATCAGATTTATGATGCTTGTTTGAAACTTGAGAAACTTTCCCTCTTATTTCGAACACCTCCAAATTATACAAACTTTTCTCTTTCACCTACACTAAACTTTTTACCACCTGTCTTAAATATCTTCTCATGTCTCACCTTTCCAGTTATTACACTACATACATTTTTTTTTTCATAAAGGAGACCACAGTATCTCAGCAGTTTCAAAATACATTTCAACCGTAGCTTCCATTGACATCTCAAACCTCATTTCAGGCACATGCACATCCACTATCTTTTCTCAACCCATTTTCTTACCACAACTTTGCACTACACCTGTATTTTTATGTACTGATACAGTATTATTAGTCTTATTCCAAACACTCTGAAAACGTTTTTACATGCTGCATTTAAAGGAAGTGGACTACCAGTGGAAAATTATGTTCCAAGCTCTGAACCAGATGGTAAGAATTTCATTACCTGTATAAACTTTCTCATTTAGGTTTACAAGAAATACTTCAATATACTGTACTGCATTTAGGAATAGGTTGTTTTTCTTTTTCCTTTTGTTGAAGCTTAAAGTTGTTTTTCATTCAACTAACTTAGTCATTCATTAAGTGCATTCCATTGGTTTACATATCTTCCACATACTGTTCTGCTGGTGCTGATTACAGTTTATGCTAGTATTAAAGATTGGAATTTTAGCTGCTAAAAATGAGATATTATGTGAGATTTTAATTTTTTGTTAGTTCAGTTTGTATCTCTATATATCTGTCATCATTGATTCTCATGGTTAGTAAACTTTTTACTCAACAATATTAACTTATGGCTTATTTTGTAAACTATATTATAAAGGAATCTTATGTGTAAGTATTGCTTGTTTTCATCCCTATGACAATGCATTAGGTACTCATTATAGTGATCATGCACTAACAAACAAGAGTGATACAGATGGAGGTGGGGGGATAGGATATGCCCCTTCACACTGACTTTCCGTATTGATCTTTTGGCTATGATTGTGTCTACAGTAGTCGTATCACTCATGTTCTCTCTTTTCACATGCCTTTTTTAGGCTTTCCATGTTTTTGTGATTCATTTCATCTTCCATTGTCTCCTACACTCACCCTAAGTAAAATGGAGCTTTTGTGTGTGTATTTGGTGTGATTTTTGAGATTTTTGTGGTACTTTGTTTTTTGTGCTTGCTGGCATAGAGAATAAACAAAAAGCCTCATCATGAAGGTTGTGATTAGATCTTGTAATCATTGTATGTCTCCTGTGGTGTATATCCACATTCTTTTTGTAGTTCTTGCTGGGGAAAAGAGTGTTCTCATGCTTCTCCCTGCCCTGGTGTGTTTCCTGGTCTTCTCCTCAGTGGGAGCATTATGAGAGAAGGCAGAGGCAAACAAGAAGGATGCTGCTTCTAGCCAGAAGTGATGCTTGGTCCTTCTAGAACCTTCCATTCCCCTATTCCCCTACCCTCTCTCCTCCCCTCTCCCATGGGGGAGGGCAGGGGACACGTTCACCGGCAGAGTTCGATCTTTCCCAGGTAGGGTTGGCCCTTGGTGCCATCCAGCTTAGACTTGAGGTCTGCTTCCATCTTGTCTCTCAGTGAGCTTTCAGGCTTACATTAAGTCGAGGCTGCTCAGCTCATTCAACTAGTGCATGGGTCATTCGCCTCTCCGTGACTCTTATGAGTTGCACAGGGAGGGGTTGGTGCAACCCTCTTGGAGCAAAAAGCAATTACGTCTCCAGTTGTGGCCAAAGTGTTTGTCCCCCATGATGTAGTGCAGCATTGAGTATGGGGGCCCCACTCTCTTGGTTCTTTTCTGATGTGATGGCTAGTTTTCAAGAGGTGCATTGTGTTCTTTTGTGAGCTTGGTCTCAAGGAGGCACCCCCTGCTGGAGCTTTACCTTCAGTTTTTTGTTTACAGCGGATGGTCTGGTTCTGCCGGGAGGTGAAACTATGGATCAAGGCTACCCTGGTCTGAGTATTCCTTCAATGTTTAAGCTGAGATGAACTTGTTGATCTTGGATCAGTTATAGTTCCTTTCAGCCATCCAGATTGGGGATCTAGGTACTCCCCTCTCTTTGGCCAGGCTACAGAAGTATTAATTGCCAGAAAGGATATGACTTGCCTCTCCCTATTGACATTGCACTGTGCCACCACACTAATAATGTGGTCAATAACATGGAATTAGTCATGATACCAACCATTCAAGCCATATCTTGGTTAGATATGGTATGGGTGCAATGACTATGGCTTATGAAGGATTTCCCCTTTCATGCTTGCAGAGAAGATCAGAAAATGGTTGGTTTCAAGATCCCTTTCAAGATGCCCTCACTTTCATGGTGTTATGAGCTGACACCATCCTTTGTGGACCAGCAAAGGTAGAGGCAGAGGTGCCAAAAGGCAAGATAAACTGATGTTGCGAGCTGCTATCTTCAAGTTGACCCAGGAGCAATCCGTTGATGCCTTCTTGGCTAATCTCCCATTATCCCACAGTTGGGATCCAGAGAAACCTCAGTGGTCAAGGCCTCTTGCACCCTGACTCACATCAAACAAGCTGAAAGGTCATTATATTGCTTCAATAGATATAACTGCATGATTTTACCCATCCAAACAGGGTAAAGACCAAGAGAGAGTCAAGACTTGAATAAGAAATAAATACCCTCTCCAGCAATAAACAAATAATTTGTAAAAAAAATACTAGCAGTTGCAGGTTAGTGAAATTAGTGACCCAAATCTTGAAGAGTATCTTCTGACCTGGTACCAGTGAATATCTCAGGGCCTATGCCCCTTTGAGACTTCCGTGCAATTTTACATCAGGTATTTTTTATAACTGTGTGACCTGCAATTTTTGTCAGGTCCTTATGGATTTAACTTTGGGGTTACTGTCATTGTGTGTGGATGCAGATGCTGTGCAGTTTTCTCCTTACAGGCTTTTTTTAGACAGGCAAAAATTTTGTCAGAACTCCTTTTTTTAAAAATAGTTATTGGTCATTGGTCTGCTATTAGGCAGAAAGTATTTTCTTAATACAAAGAATTCAGGTTCAATTCTAAGCTCATGATCTTAGTCGGTGACCACCTGTACATTATTTTCATTACATTTGAATTTATGATGATGTTTACTGAAATTTTCAGGGCAGCCAATTAACCTCCTGAGTTTTCAATGTTCTCTATTTAAGTCTTTAATAGCATAAGAATGATGTTTTATTTTTCTGTTAGAATTTCTGCATAGTGACCCTGGGATTACATCCTTAACATTTGACAATTGAAAATCTATTTCTGTTAATGACAGGTTATTGTAAAATGGCACCCACCCTGTTTTTTTCATTCTTCCCTCCCATCTCCAAACAACTAATCTTTGAGTAATTTCTTCTGGTGCCTAACATGGAATATTGTATAAAGATGTTGAACTATGGTATATACAGTATGTATATGTATATATATATATATCGCATATATATATTGGGACTTTTGACATATATATCTATAGGATATAGGTATCTGTATTTTCCTATTGAAACTCCATATATGGAGCTTGTATATTGTTAACATCCAGCATTTCATTTGTTTGCTTATACTTCTTGTATCTTGCTAATTTTATATATTAAAATATGGTATCTTTTCAGCACTGTGACACGGGCCCCTGTTCCACCGCTAGATTTTCCTTTGTCAAAATCCTTTTTGTTTACAGTGGATGGCATGGTTCTGCTCCGGAGGTGAAACTATCGGTAATGGCTACCTTAGTCTGAGCAGCTCCCTTAATGTTTTGGCTGAGATGAACTTGTTGATCTAGGATCAAATAGTTGCTGTGAAGCCACCATTGGGAAAGCTTCCTCTCTCTTGGCAACCGCTACAGAAGTATTAATTGCACAGAAGATAAAATGACATTTTTCTTCCTATTGTGACATTTACACTGTGCCACCTCATTAATAATGTGGACAATGTTTGATTATTTTTTATCATGATATCTTTGTTTAATGCCAATTTTGTTAAATATGTTGTATTTTCATTGAATGACTATCTCTTTAATTGAAGGGTTTTCTTGCTTGGCACTGGAAGACCAAAAATTGTGGTTTATATTTTCTCTTCTTTCATGGTATGAGCTGGCACCGCAGACCAGCCAAGGTAGTTGGCAAGGGTGCTATCAAAAGGCAAGATAAACTGATGTTTTATCTGCCATCTAAAAGTTGACCCAGGGGAGCAATCCGTTACCATCGGTCTTGGGTTCGAGACCTCCTCACCCACAAAAAATTTGTTCATATTGTTAAACTTTTTTTTTTAGAGACAGTAGTCTGATAACTAATTTTAGGAACTGGCTATGTCTTGACTGTTGTTGCTATCAAAAAGCTGAAAGGTCATTATTTATTGCTGACAATAGATACAACTGCATTGATAAAATTAAGAATGTATTTAAAAGTAAAGAAACTATTTCATAGATTAAGGGTTTGAATACATATAAATAAATGAAACAATAAACAAGATACTAAAAAAAAATAGTGTCTCAGTTGAGAAGACTAGTGAAATTAGTGATCCAAATCAAGGCAGAGAGTATGGTATTGTAAGGTACCATTTTGATCATCATCATAAGGTAACTATGCAAGTGAGACTGTTCAGCAATTTTACATGTGAAAGGGATTTTGGACTATAACTTTGGTGGTCTGCAATTTTACTTCAGGTATTATAGATTGTAACTTTGTGGTTATGACAAACAATATGGATCAGATGGCTCTGCAAAAGTAGTACCATACATCATTCTGTCAAGAGGCAAAAAAACTTAAAGGGACCATTTACTTTTTTTGAGTAGTATTGGTTTAAAATCAGAATACCCTAGTAATCACATTCTGTATTATACAAAGAATATGAGGGCATCATAATCAGACTGAAGTGATCTGCATGTCCAAAAGCCAAACCTGTACACTGATTTTCTTACGTCATTTGAAACTTGTTATGCTGATGGTGTTTAAAGAAATTTTTGCAGTTATAACCTGTTGATGTAAATAAATGTTGCCCTACCATAGATAACAGTTATAGTAGCTATAATTATGAAGGGTTATCAAGTTTTTATGCAGTAGTTGAATCCCTGGTTTTTGACATCTGTAGATTACACATCTTAACATTTCATACTGCAGCTGCTGGTTAATGGTTTTTTTATTGATTTTGTTGGCACAGATACTTTTATGCATTTGTTTGGCTTTTTGCTTGCAGTTTTATCTCCATACAACTAATCTTTGAGGATAAAGAAAATCTTCCTTCAAGTCTGTAATTGAAGAGGTGTAGCAAAAGATGTGAACTATGGTATATAATATATATATATATATATATATATATAGAATATATATATATATATATATATATGCGGGTATTTTATTATTGAAATTTGATATATTGACTTGTATATTGTTAAATGTATCAGTTTTATTTGTTTGTGTATACTTCATTTTGCATTGCTAATTTATATATATTAAAAATGGTATCTGTTCAAGCATTGTACCACATAGTCGGTGTACAAAATATATCGTTTATATACGCGCATGGCGCCGCAAACTTGATGTTGCATCAACAAAAAAGTAAAATAACTTGAAAATGGATTCTTACTGAGCTCTGTCAGTCAAAAATTTGTCTTAACACAGATAACTTGATGCAACATCAAGGTATATTCAAAACAGTGTTAACGTATTGCTGAAAAAGGTGACCAAGATCAAATCCGCCATACATCAGTGACGAATTTAATATAAATGAACATTTTTTCATATGACCTAATTAGGTTGTCTTTACATAGTTATAGAAATATAAAGATGCAGACATGTTTGATAATTTTTTATCAGTATACATATCTTTGATTAATTAAGAATTTTGGTAAATTTTTGTGTATTTTCCTTGAATAGGATTAGTTATTTCTTGTTTTGTTATTAATTGTCTTGATCAATTTTGAAGCTGTCAAAATGTAGTCATATTCTTTTTTCTTCTCATCAAAGGTTTTCAAGTGTTGGAAGCACCAGACAGCCATAAATTCAAGTTGACAATGTTCCAGCCAACGGACCCAACTCACTTTTATCGCATTACTGCGAAAGAGATGAAGCTTTGAAAACATCCTGAGAACCATCCAGTATTGGGTTCGAGGATATGAAGACCGCATTTGTGGGTAATTATATTATTTCATATTGTTAATGAACCCATCTTTTGTTTTGAGAAAACAACCCAGAACATGTATTTTCTGATAAGCAATTTTAGGAATTTTATGTATTGTTTGTTGCCTATTAATGGTGTGAATAGAAATTAAAATTTTGTCTTATAGCCAAGTAATTTTTCTCTTGCCCAAGCTCAGTTGTTTCTTTACTTCTAAAGCTGCATTAGTATTGATATTGCTTGGAAGAATTTTCATTTAGTTCTGCATAAGGAAATATATTTCATACTTTAAAATGTGTACAGACATATCATTGATGATCCATATTATTAAGACAAGAAGATACTAAAAGAACAAATTGCCCCACCTCACAAGATTGGGCATTAATAGTGAGAATCCCAAAGAAGAATCAAGTAAAGTTAAGTTTCAACTCCCAAATTATATTTTGATCATCATCATAAAGGTGTTTATCCAAAGCTTTAACCTGAAAATTGAATTGGATGTGAAATGGATTCTCTTGACTCCTTGCCAAAATCTGCTATTATTTTAAAGCTCCTGTCATATCTAGTTTGCCTTCTAACCCCTTTTTATGACTGGACAGTCCTTTCAAATTGAAGATTGATTTTATGCCACCTCTTAACTAATCAGCCACTAACACTACATCTTTCTGTCACTTTCATTTGCAAAATACAATCTTGACCAAAGTTTCCTTGAGTCAATTTTTAAAATGTATCTTAACCTCTGTTATAATAGCTGAATTTCCCATGTGAAAAAGATCCCGGGTTTGTCCCTGATTATCAGTGGCCTCAGGTTATTAGCAATCTGTTGATCACTTTAATCTGAGTTATCGCTGAAAATCCATTTCTAGGGATTGGCACTGTTATCACCAGATGTATTTTATCAGCTTAGACAAATTATTATCATCATGCTGTTATAGGCAGAACCCCACCGATAAGCAGGGACTGTCTGTAATTCCTCCAGGAGTTTAGTGTGAACAGTGAAACCCATCCTTTTTAAGGTGGTTTTGTGCATCTGCAGTTGAGAATTTAGTTTTTTCCAAGAGTGAAAAACTTTTATAAGTTTTTTCTTGATTTTGTTTGTGATCAGAGCAATTTTCTGGATTTGGTTTGGCTTTTTCAAATGGCTTTTTTCCTTTAGATAGGATGTCTTCCAAAGAGTCTAAAGAAAAGTTGTTTGAGTCTGTAAAGCAAGGTGTAGCTAGTGAGAAACAGAGACAGCCATGAAACTGCAAATCGATGCTATAAAATGAGCCGACAAGTGCAAGAAAAAATGAATGAACATAAGGAATTATTAGAAGAGGCTATTGGTCAGTTATTTATTTTAATGATTGATTTGAGTTATATGGCCAAAAAGCATTTTTATACAGATAAAGCCACATAAGAGCCAAAAATTCACTTAAAGACATCTTATTGCTTAATGGATATTGCTTGTCGCCCACTGAAACTAGCTTTACAAAATAGGGCTTTATTATAGAACCACATGGATTAATTAAGCAAACTTACTGAAAACTAGTTTCAACTGGCAAAAAGTAAAATAAAGGAAAATGGATTTTTGGCTTTGAGCTAATTAGTACTGAAAATATTAGTCCTAATCAAGACAGATACCTCATTTGTTGTGAATTGTGGTTGCAGATTTAATTGCTTCTTCAAACTAGTTTTTATGGATGGAAATGATTTCAGTGAATGCTGAACTGTGCTTGATGTTTCTGGCACTGACGATGCAGATTCTTTCAAGCAAGAGCTGGAAATAGCCCTGAGTTTTAAACCACTGAGAGTTTAAGGCCCTCCTAAGGAAGATTGATAGTGAAAATAGACTTAAACACAAAACCAGTTGGAAACTTGAAGTGGCAACAGGACCTACTGGTATTGTGGAATCAGTCACACATTATAGCAATCAAATGAAATTCTATCAGGAGAAATAAAGACTGGAGAGAACTCTTGAACAGAAAAGTGCTGGATTTCCAGGCTTGAATTAGATACAGGTGTGGAAAAAAGTATCCAGATAACACGTTCACATTGATCAGTAGTAATTAATTAATCACAAGGATGAGTCTTATATCAAAGAAAAATAAAAGAAAAATTTTATGTTGTTTTTCAAACACAGTGAATAATATTACAAGTGACAAAATAAGGGAATATGATTTATATGTTTTATAGTTAGGACTTTTCAAGAGATGATATAACAGTTAAAAAAAAATCTGTGATAAAAGGGGTCTTGTATAGCTTTAGTGAGCCATATAGGGCTTGTTACAGCCAAGCCAGAAAATAAAACCTGTAAGATATTTTAATTTAAAACTCATGACGAAACTAATTCCCATGATAGAGATGTAACAAAAGGGCATCCAACACTGAACAATCAGTATGTTCACAAACAGATTTAATAGTGAAAACAAGAAGCTAATATGCTCATTTACACTAAAATCAGTCCACACTTTGTAATAAAAATGGGATGAGATGAAGGTGATTGGTCCTAACTGGAGATTTAAGTGCTAACTAGCTATAAGCCCTTGCTGGTTGACACAAATTACACCTCAAACAGTTAAGAAAAATAAATTGACTAAAAAACCTTTACAAAACAGATTATGAATAAAATAAATAAAGGAGCTCAGCACTAATGAATGATACTAGTAAAGAAGGTGCATAAAAGAACTTCAGAAGCTACTATCAATCCAACAAAGTAAACAGAGGTGCCATGTGCAGAACTAAGGAGGGGGGTTTCACTGGACACATTAGTGAAATTTTTCCCAGGGTGCAAAGAAAAAAATGACATAATTAAAAGGAGTGAAAATAAAATACAAGATAATGAATGAAAATTAAAAAACGGTATTCTTAGATTGCTCAAAAAGTTTTGGAATCATTGGAACTGTAAATTATTAAGTAAACTGCAGGAGAGCTAATGGAATGTGAGCACATGCACTAACCTACCTGAGCCACCAGATTTTGGTTTTTCTTGAACAGTTGAATTGATATGTCTGGGATTTGTGTAAATATAACAAATAGGTTCAGTTAAAGTAATGGCTATGTTATTAAACAACATTTTCAATAGAATAGGTCTGATGGTAGTATCCAGATGGCTCTTCCCATAATCTCACCTTCCCCACATCCACTTATCCTACAGTTGTACTGATGACACCATTCTGAACATCCTCAGTTTTGATTTTGGGTTTAGTTATACTAGGGGTAGTCCTGGCCCCAGCCATGTTGCATATACATGTAATGACTTCTGGAATCTCTTGTGAATCTGAAACCTTGAAAATAAGTGAAGTCATTGATGATCATGCACAAGTTATTACCTCCATAGGACCATTGAGACCTAATTCAGCAAATAATCCCAGTGTGTGGTAAACTCCATTCAATAACAATGGATTTATTGCCAATTAAAAGCTTTACCCTTTAATTACTTTGTCTTAATAGCTTTAAGTTTTGTTTAAAGCAAAGGTTATACTTTTCAGGATCTCAGTCACTTTAAACTTCCTTTAAAGCAACAGAACATTGCTTAACAAGTTCCCTTCCTGTAACCCTTTCTGTTTAGACCCTCCCATTCTGCAGTCTTTAAGTTAGAACTGGGGACTTTGGCATGTGTCATGAGTCTAATGAGAGCCTCATTCTGCAGTATGGGAGAAGTACTTGCCAAGACACTATGTTCCTCATTGATTGAAATTTAAGATGTAAGGATTTAGGAATTTTTCCATAAACTAAGTGAACAAAATACTTTATACACAGGATAGTGGTTTGTTTCTATAAAACAAAACTTTGAGGGTTATTTTCTGAGCGCAACATAATGACTGGTAATTGGTCTTTTCTTTCAGGATTTGTATTCTGTCATGATCCGTGGACCAGAACGAACTCCTTATGAAGATGGGCTCTTTTTCTTTGACTTCCAGCTGTCAGCAGATTATCCTCGTGCACCTCCATTGTGTCACTATGTCACCTATTGCTCGGATAAATTGAATCCTAACCTTTATGAAGATGGAAAGGTAAAACATGAATTATGCTGTATTAAATTAGTTATCAGTTTTTCCTTTATAAATAGAGGAAGAAGGTAATCTTGCATATGCTAATGGACATTTTTGTAATGATGTTTTGTACAGGTTTGCATCTCTCTTCTTGGTACATGGAGTGGAAAGGGAACTGAAGTATGGACTAGTCAGAGCAACCTTCTTCAAGTTATTATATCTATACAAGGTAAATTAGTATTAATAAATGCATACTTGAGCCTTGTAGAATATTGCTGTTAGAGTAAGAAACTTATTTTATCTTTGATATCACATGATAATGTTTTTCAAATCATCCTTTGTGTTCCCACATTCAGATTTCATAATCTTACTTGTTATGGCTTGCAGTTGCAAATCTTTGAAATTACTTATTACCCAGACTAACTGAACCCTCTTGACAGTTTTTGTGTAAATTAGGCATTTATAAATAACATGTACCATTGCAATCTTTTTTCTTGGTTTATTATAATTGTTTGGATACATGCTTTGCTTCGTAAATTACAAGTGGTTTAATTGTAGTTCAATATGCATTGATACCTGAAAAACAAAAATCTTTGGATACTTGTGGTGGTTAATTTAAACTCACTAGTATCAATAAGTTGACCAAAAACATGATTGTAGTTTTAGCAGTTAATCAGTCAGCCTGTGTGGTAAAACATATCTAGATGCATATCTGAAGACTGATCTTAGCATATACCACAGATCTTAATGATGGCATTAGCTGTCTTCCTGAAATCTCCATGATGGCCATCCAAGGACCCCTACCCAGGAGGTGTGTTGTTAGTTACTAAAATCAGTCAAGTCCTCAAGTGGTAGACTAGTTTTGTTTCCCTCTCTCTTGCTTTAGAATTCTTAGCATATCATTTTACCAAGTTTACTTTCTTGTTTTGGAGTTTCAGGTTCTTATCTTTACCCAGTTTACTTTTTTACAGTTTGTTTGGTATATGTGTACAGTAGGTTTCATATTGTTTTATATGCATTTAGGAGGATAGGGAGGACAGTATGTGTGCTATTTCAGTTTTATGCATGTTTCTCCATCTTAATCCTCACACTGTTAGAGCCATTCATTGTACAAGAGAGGGTAAGGATGCCTTATGAACTTTTCCATTACCCCACCTTTCTCCATCATATAACTTGCTATGTCTCCTTTCTTTGGCTCCTCCAGGAGGTTATTTTCTTTATTACCCCTTATGCGTTTATTCTGTTGGGGTTGAGCAATCTGTGAGAACCTTGCATTTCCTTTTAGACACAAAATATAGGCAACAAATTACAGCACTCAGATTTATTCCTGTCCTTTTTGTGTACAGATGGGTTTCTTTTAAGTTGTTTGATTTTTGCTACTTTGTTTTAGCCTTCCATGTGATGGTTTTGTTTGGCTGACCCAACCTCTTTGAATGAAGCATAATTGACCATTCTTGCTGTTTTTACGTGAGCCATATGATAAAGTAATGATGCTAATCTAGTCTCTTTCTTCCTAGATGCTGTAACATCACATGTTAAAGATCACAGTGACTGTGTGGATATGATTTAGTGCAGGCACTTTGTCATTGTTAATAAGTAGGAGCCTACTTACCCTCTTCCCAAGTGCCTTTTCACCATTTCCAGAGAACTGTAGTGTATCAACTCCTTTCCCAGTCAGGTTTTTATTGGTGATTTGGGTGGAGAGTAAAGCAAATAGTGAATGTGGAATCAATCTGTTGGGAACTTACAGTAGCACCCAACCTTCTTTCATTGGCTACTTTATATTATCTTCCCATTATCCTTTGGAGGATTTGTTAGTATTCCAGGCCTTTGTGGATGGTGCAGAGGATAGCCCTTGTTTTAAGGAAACCCCCCTCCCAAACTTTTGTTTGGCAGATTGGGACCATAGGAAAAATCTATAATTTATCCTGTGAAAATGGACTTGGACCTTTTCTCATTAAAATCAACTTGCACTCTTTCCTGAAATGTTGATTAGGACAGTTTCCCTCTACAATTGCCTTCACCCTTTTAAAGACATTCAAAACCATTCTCCCTTTAAGACAGTTTCAGTTTCCTGGCAGTGATCTTGAGTCTCTCCAGATCTTTGTTGGATATCTTTCACCCTCACAGTTGGTTTATTGGGAAAAACGTGCAATTCACCTTAACTGTTGGTGTTTTTAAGGAGTAGATACAGAAAGTAGTCAGCCGAAGTGAAGTTAATCCTTAATGCTCCTCTTCCTGTGAACATTTGAGATGTTTAGGCCTCAGTTTTGAAGACTGTATGCTAACATTTAGCTTCCCAAATGTTTTGCATTGGTTTAACTTTGTCTTCCCTTGGTGAATACCTCAGGATGTCTCTTCAAGAAAATTTTATTTTTTAAAAACTAAATTTTTGCATATCCATTACTTATAATTGTCCACATTCAGTCTTCAAATTCTCCTAGACATTCCATTTCTGAATAAAAACAATTAGTATATCATTTATGGACAGGTTGGCAGCAGGCCTGCTGTTCCAGGTAGGTTAAAATGTTGGTTTGTTTAGTCTGGGTGTGGCTACAATGGGACATCCCTTGAATGATATGTTTGCACACAAAAAATCTTCTTTTTTAAAGAAATACATTTTTTGCTGTACCATCCCACTATTTATACTTGTACAAGGGAGACTCACACTATTCAAGAACAGCTCAGCTGGTTTGAGCAGTAGGTTCAATTGCAAGGTCATGGGCTTGATTTTAGCTAAAATCTCAGTGTTCTGAAGGACAGTCATAACTGTAGAGGTCAAAACATCTTGCTTTTCTTCTTTGAGTTTGTGTTAATTTTCTGAAATGAATATTCAGATCCTGGAGGAGCCCTCATATATCAATGAGAAGGAGTCATGTACAGGAGGAGGATGGATTTTGGCCTGCTCCCTTGTCCACCACTAACTACAATTTGGATTACTCACACAAGGTCCCTATGTAGTTCCTAGAGTGTCATACTGTATCTTCTCCTTTTACTTCATGTCTTGGATAGCTGAATGAGACTGTGCTTGTATTAATTTCTATGGTTATGTGATATAATGAATGTCAAACTAATACAGAGGGTTTTCTTGCCTTTTTGCGTGTCAACTCTGTGATAGAGGTTGACTTTCTAGCTCTACTGTATAACAGTGTCTTGTCAGCTTAGGGGAAGGGCCTGCCAAACCAACCTCTTGTGGTATTCATCCTTCTTTATCCTGTCTTAGTACAGTAACTGGCCATCAACTTAGCTTTGAGTTCATTAGAGAGAATTAGAGTAAAATTAGGTCACACTGCTTGGTGTTACTGGCAGGTATGTTATTTACTTATTATCTTGGATGTTTTACCCATCTCCAGATAGGTTCCAGTTTGATGGCTATACTGTAGTCTTAATGAGGCAGTGAGCATTCTGGTACGTATTTAGTTTTAATGTACTTTTTCCTTGAAGTCTGATTGGCTCTTGGCTAAAACTACTCCATTATAATTTAGAGTATAATTATGATTATATTTTCAGGCTTAATCCTAGTCAGTGAACCATACTTTAATGAAGCAGGCTATGAAAGGCAGAAAGGAACTCAACAAGGGAGGGAAAATTCTAGGATGTATAATGAAATGGTTGTTTTGAAACTGATTCAAGCTATGGCCAAAGTGATTCAGAGTCCACCTGACATATTCAGAAATGAAATCATCCATCATTTTCAGAAAAAAGCATACAAGTAAGTATGTTCTTTAGAATTTTTATCACACTATTCAGAACATTTGTACAAAGGTAACAAGAAGAATTAGGTTTATTTATTACTTAGAAGTGTTTGTATTCTTTGATAAATTGTATTTTGGCATTGTTAGGCTTTTAGTTACAATTCAGAATTTTTCAGGCTGGTACAAAGGCTGGAGTGTTGGCTCGAGATATCTGAGAACCACAACAAGTTGCATCCTCTGTCCCCTACTACTCCAACAACCTTTAGAGAGATTCATCGTTCTGGTAAGTATTGTTTCATTTATGTGCACATACAAACCTAATATTCTTATTATTCAGAAGATGAAACTTATTCATATGGAACAATCCCACTGGGGCCATTGACTTGAAATTCAAGCTTCCAAAGAATATGGTGATTCATTCAGGAAGAAGTAAGTAGATAAAAATGTTTTAAAATGCAAGGAGAATGGTATTAGGGTAGTAATGCATTGAATCTTCGCTTGAACTTCTGAATTTCCAATTGCACAACATCCTCTGGGAGGCTGTTCCACAGTCCAACTGTGGGAGGAATAAAGAAACTCTGGAACTGAGAAGTTTAACAGCGAGGCACATTTACTGCATATTGGTACTGCTGTTCAGTGAATCTGGTTGCTCTCAGCAGATATAAGGGATCAGGGATCAATTTAGACTGAAAGATCTCTGTTAAAATGCAACTCATGAAAAAGTGACAAATGAGACCATCGGACAATGGTCCAAGTCATAACTGCTGTTAGAAAATAGAAACCTACCCCCACTAACAACTTTATCTAAAAGGGATAAATCTCTTGCAGAAGCAGACATCCACACTGGAGAACAGTATTCTAGTAAAGGAAGTACAAATGACTTAAAACATGTTGCATTGATTTTATCACTGTTATAAATATATGAGGCCTCACGAACAATACCAAACTTTCATGCAGCATTTGCTGAAACTTTTATTAGATGTTTCTCAAAGAATAGTTAAAGCTTCAGACTCATCCAGTAAAATTCCATCCACCTGAGGGGGAGGATGGGGTGGGAATTCTGTATGAGATCTGCTAATCAACAGTGTTTTTGTTTTACTGGAGTTCAGCCTCATACCCCACCGGCTACACCATTCACTGATCCGGTCCATGTCCCGATTAAGGGGTATGCCCATCTCCAAATTTCGAGGAATTATCAAATTTTAGTTATTAACAGGTTTGGACTGGTTTGTGTGTAAATAAACATTTCCTGAATTGTTATTGCTAAAAAAATTTTTACATGGGTTTATTTACAATTTTGTTCATCACATTTATTGCCCTGTGAGCGACATTGAGCGACAAATTGTCACATAATGTGTGTATGACTTTTTAATTCTGAATAGGTGGAAGTGAGTTATTGACTGTTGTGGACTGTTTTATGTCTAAATAAACATATCCTGAAGCATTTTTTGCTCAAAAAAATTTTTTATTGACAATTTTGTTCATGGCTTGTATTGCACTGTAAATGACAAATTGTAAAAAACTTGTGAAAAATATTCTAGTCCTGTTTAATTTGAAATCATCAATGTACTTTTGTCACCCACTAAAATATTCCATTCTCTCTAGTGGTAGCGTTGAAGAAATTTAGAGATCAGAGTAACTAGCTCAAAATGTCCTGATCATCTCGGGACTCATGACAGTGGCACCAAAAATATACTGAGCCCAACAATTTACTTATAATGTTTTGTATTTCTTGATTGACTATTACAGCTTTGTATTTATTGACTTTTTATATTTCTTGACTTATTTTTAAAGTAAAATAACCACTACATGTAAATAAACATGCTATAAGCATATATAGAGACATTTGCAAATGAATAGCAATCTTCCTCATCACCATTCACATGTACAAAAGTTCACATGTACAAAATTTGTTTTCAAAATAAATGAAATCAGGATATCTATACAGTGTCTATTTTATGGCAAATTTTCCTTTTAAATTTATTTTGTTTGACAAAATAGAATGAATATTTTGATTATTTTTATTTCAGGGAATTTTTCAAGATATCTCAGCTTTCTAACTGTCAGTTTTATAGTTATAACAAAATGCAATATTTTTTTCTATTCACTACTTTTAAAAATAAAAGAAACTATATATCTATAATTACAAGTTAGAAAAATGATTTTTTTAGTGCAACTTTTTTTTTTGCATATGATTTTTGAAAAATGATGTAAATTCTTTTAACTTCAAAATTTATAAACTTAGAGGTCGAATTTATTTATTTCATTACTTGTGTATTTTCAGTATCAGTTGAATAATAAGTGGTAACAATTTTAAGCAAATCCCTTCAATCATAAGGTAGCTACTGTCACCTACTTTGATGATGGGAGCTTTATGCTGTCGGCGGTCCCCTTAAGGCTGAGGGCGGCTTCATTTCTCATAAGTGGAGACTTTACTACACCCACAATTGTTGCATTATCAGCATACTGAACAATCTTGTTTTCCTGGCCAACAACCATATCACTTGTATATACTAAAAATAACAGTGGACCAAGAACACTGCCTTTGGAACTCCAGAAACAATAGGTCTTGGTTCTCTAAAGGTCCCATCCACAGCAACTCGCTGCTGCACACCTGTAAAGAAATCTTGAAGTAATCCTAAAACATATCCACCCTCTCCAAGATTCTGAAGTTTATAAATAAATGCCTTGTGATTTCTAAATCGAAAGCAGCACTAAACTCTATTTGAATTACTCTTCACTCAAAACCCTTGTCAAGGTTCCCTTGCAAATGGCATGTCAAGTCTAAAAGAGCATCGCAGGTACCTAACTGCTTCTTATATGCATATTGACTATCAGCTAACAATCCTTTAGATTCCACATACTTATATAGTGGCTTGAAAATAAGTTTTTCAGCAACTTTGGAGAAAACAGGGAGAACAGATATTGGCATGTAGGTACTGCAGTCTGCAGATATGCCACTCTTTGGAACAGGCACTGTACAGTATTACTGAGCTTGTGCTCATGCGCAAAGATACTGTACTATATCAACATAAAAATCTATAGAATCTACTAGTCTTGGGAGACAACACCCCAGACACTTTTTTAAAAAACAAAGGGAAGAAATCATCAGGATCTTCTCCCTAGCTACCAAGATTATCCAGAATTTTCTTAAATATGTTGATAAGTTGATGCCTTCTTTACACTTTTTAACTAATCTATCTGGTAGAGATACACAATATAATAATTTTTCATTCAAGACTTTAAAATGGCTTACACTGAGATGTGTATTGCCACCGACTTGGAGCATTGCAAATTCAAACTTTGTCAGCTGGAATATTCGACTGCTGAGTATTTGACTTAGCTTTGAAAGCTATGTGCTTAAGCTTTGGAGGTTTTCTCATTGAAATAGTTGTCCCTTCCATAAATTTTTTTATGATACACATGTAGTGATTTTTGAAAAATAACATTTTCAGTTGTGTTGTTTCATAGATGACTCATTTATTCATATATAAGATGATAGGTTCATTCGGTAGCACTTTTACTTAGGATATTGTCTGTAGATGTTTAAGGCTTAAGGATAATTTGAAGTGTAAAGTATCAATTTCTTTTTCAGGTGATGTGGATTTGCCTGAGTTTCCTCTTATCCCAGCCTCAAAAGGCTTTTGTATAACACTGAGAAAAACCCTGAAGCACTTTAAAGTCATCCTAGAGTCTGTTGGTGTGTCTGTTGAGGACAGTGCCATGTCAGGGTCTTTCAGAGAAGAGGGAAAGTTACCAGTGACCCCTGTCAATACACCGAGTTCGGATACCAAACCTAGCACATCCCCATATGTCGAGATGGATACTGATGATGTTAAAGGTAGCAACTCGTAGCTATTGTCCAATTTTAGCTCCTTTATCTTGGTTATAAATAATGTTTTTATTGATATTAATATTCAGTGCCTGTGCGGGTTGTGGTGCTTGTTAATTTTTTCATGTTATGGACATTTAAAGATTCCGATCCTATTCACTTATAAGTTAAATCATTTTCCATATTGCAATGAAGCAAAGAGGAGATGATATTTTGCATTTTCAGTATTTTATTTGAATATTTTTTATCGGGCATTTATTAAAATGACTGCATTATACTTTAATAAACTCTCTATGCCAAAATCTTTATGATCTTTAATAGATTTTATGAATGTTTGATTTGTTGTCAGGAGTTAGTGTTATAAAGTACTTATTAATATAAGACCATTTTGAGTGTGCTTTTCAAGATGTTATTTATTCCATTTTTGATTTACGTTTGTTTTACATTTATTCTGTTAGATGTTTTTCTTCATTCAGAAAATATAAAATATAGGTGTGCTTACACAGCAATAGACTTCAGGAACTGTATTTAGCTAGTCTGTGTGCTCTTTATGTTCTGGGTGTCTGTGTATTTGATACAGCACATGTTTTATTCATTTTACTAGAAAGAATGTATCATACACCTGCCAAGGTTACTCAAGGTTTAATGTGTTCAGATGGCAAAAAATTACTGGTGCACACTTGTTGTTTTATGTCATTTGGTTTTAGTCTTTATTGTTGATAAGCAAACATCAATACGTAAAGGTCAGAAATATTTTAATGCTTGTTTCAACATTATCAGCATTATTATAGTCAAGATTGTCAAGTGTTTGAATTTGTCAGTAATTAGAGAAGGTGAATTTGAATGTTCAAACATAGTTATTACAACATAGTATTGTATATTTATTTTTAGAAGAGTAAGTGTTAAGATTATTTTCCAAGATTATTCTAAGTAAACACCACACCCCAGACTAGTCAGCATTGCTTGGCATGATTGTCATATATTTTGTCTTTAGATGAGAGTAACGTAAATTGCTCTTTGGTCGCTTTATTATAGGCTGAAATAAAGATTCCTTTCAAAATGGGTTGTGATGTATGAGCCATAATAAACAGTAGCATAGTAGTGCATATAATGTAGGTATGAAATTTACTCTCTGACTGATACTTTACTTTTGGTGTTTGTGGTTGTTTGCTACGGCCAAGTTGAGCTTGTAATGACATGATATGGTAAGCTGTAACTGGTGGCATTTGAGCTCACTGAAACGGGTGGTCTTTTTCTTATTTCCACAATTCATTTTTAATTATTAAAACCTGGCCATTGCATTGGAAATTAAAAGCATTTTCAGTCACCTTCGTCGCCCATTATAAGAACCAAAGTGAAACTTTTGACAGAGGTTATATGATTTTTATGTGGGTTCCATTTTCAGAGGTCTTATCTTTTGATCACTTTTTTTCACTTCTTGTATCTGTGAGTAATGAAGTCAGTTTATATTTTCAGGGAAGATGGTGGGTTCTGAAGGGCATTCATTTCAAAATTTGACATCACAGTAATGTACTGAATATGCAGTGAAAGACGAGAGTAGAATACACATTTTTAGAATATAAATTCTCTGGTATCAATTCCAGGTACTTGAGATTTATGGCAGCCTAATATTGATTTTCAGAATTCAGTTACTTATTCAGTTAGTGGGCAATGCAATTCAGATGTTTAAAAACTGCTTAATAATGAAATATTCTACTTTTAGTCTACTCTACCTTTCACCTATATGTATTGTTGAATCTCTTTTTATCATCTGCATTGGTGTCAGTGCCTCTGCGGGTTATACAGGTGCTGAATTTAGTAGATTAGGACTTTTTATGGCTATGTGTACAAGAACGCTATTGTTAAATCCAAGTTAAAGGAACTTTCTTTCATTGGTAATGCGAAAGATGAAAATGTCCAAATTTTTTTATGGTACGTGTCAGTTCATTAATTAGTAGCAATTCTGATTTTTTTTAATAAGTTAATATAATCATAGACATTAAACTGATCCATGTAATGGATAATATGATCATGAAACATTGTATTCCAGTAAATACGTCTGTATCATCTCTCTCATTTTCTTAATTTATCTGTATCATCTTTTCTAGTTTCTTAATGTGTCTGCTGAGAAAGAGCTGACACTGGGACATATCTTTGTATACATTTGCTACTTGTTTAGTTTACTGTATCACCTGTATTTCTTAAGGTAAGTTTACTTCCAATATGTTTATTGAGGGACTTAACCTCAATTGATTAGGTTATGTAGAAATCAGTATACAATTTTTTTTTTGTTATTTGCTTCCATCATATTTTTCTTAATAAACATTGTTGTACATATTTTTTTTGTAAAATTGAATTTTTTACTCAAAATAAATATTTAATCATATGAAAAGAGCTTTAATTGAGTTATAAACTTTTTTCTAGACTTTACATTTGCAATCCTGTGTGTGCAGATTAAAGTGAGATATATGTAAGGAAGTCAAACAATATTTCATGCAATGTTGAGACATTTTTTAATCATTTTATATAATTTTAAAATGTTATATTTCATTACTTTATTGTTTAATTGAAAAGGTAAATGGCCACTGACATTTTGCTTGCTGTGCTAATTTTTCTGTTAAGTAAGATTCAAGGAGATGCATATTCAAAATAAGAGCAGGAACAGGTGGAAGTTTGTCTAATATATTTTTCATAGGTTTTTAGGGTGATTGATCTTTTATTTTGAACAACCCATAGGCCAATCAAATGGAGGATGATTTTATCCATAATAGTAATTATATAAAGAAAATTTTTCGTGCTTGCTTTATAAGAAATTCCAGTGAAATCATCTGAATATTGTTGACCTATATTTTAGTGTTTGTCAAATTCCTTCTCCCTCTCACAAAGGCATTTGAATATGTGGACATCTGTAAGTGTACTTACTCTGACGAACAATAGAGAAAAATCCAAACATAATAAAAAACACAAGAAGTTGAAGGAAGATTTAAAAATTACTTGTACAATATTAATGATATATACTTTACTGCGTATGTATGCAAATTCACTTTATACCACTACACCAAAGGTTATTTGAAAGGCTGCTGTATATTTCTTTAGTAAAAAATGAAAGAAGTTTCATACTTTCTTGCTGTTAGATTTGAGTTCCTCAGTTAAACAGCCAGAGTTTAGCATATTCTGCAGAGTTCTGATTTTAAAAAGTTATACTGATGTTGAGAGGTTAAGAATGATGATAGTAATACTGATGTAATTGCTACTGTCTTTAAACCTTCAGTGACTTGGCACAGACACATCAGTCATAGTCCAAGATGTAGGGAAAAGGGCAAAAAAGACAGTCCAGGTGCTTTAGAAATTGATATATATTTTTATCTTGTCTTTTGTCTAATCTGACATAAGAACATGTAGAAATAAACCACTGGCTAGCAAATATGCAGTAATTCTTGTCTTCCTCAACTAATCTGGTTTGGGGTGTTAATTATAGCAAGTGTTATTGTCATTAAGTGGTCTAAAAGACTACTAAATCATATTTTTATATCATAATCAACATTTTTATATTAACTTTTTTCTTTTGGGTTAGTGAGAAACCAGTTCTTTCCCTACCACTTCTTTTTGGGAATAAATGTTACATATAGGATTTTAGATTAGAAATTTAGGCTCAAGCTCCTATTTGGATAAAATGGTAGTTTACTGTATTAAATCAGTATATAATTTGTTTTAATCTATAAAATCAATCACTATCATTAAATGGCAGGCTTTGTGGAATAATGAATCTGAGTGTAATTAAGTGAAACATTAAATCAACTATTGTTTTGTTTTGTGGGTTTCTTTATTCCAAAAAGAATACCACATTGAAGTAATATTTTATCTTCAAATTGGTCCTACTTGTCTGACCTATAGTATATGATGGTAAGCTTTCTTGTAGCTTTTATGTCTAGCTTCATTAAAGATCTCCTGACAAAGGGATCTTATCCAGGCTTAGAAAATCCTAGGTTTACTTTACAGCTTTTTGCTCTTCTATACACTTATCTCCAGTGATTCTGCAAGATATCAGGCTGCTCTATGCAGCCCTACAACCACCACCAGCCTCTTCCTTTTTGTGATCTCCACCTCAGAAAAAATTTGTTTTGTGGAAAGGCTCTCTGCATGATGCTTGTGATGGCTGACTGGCAGGAGTGGGCTCTTGGAGCTTTTAGCATCTACCTTCCAAGTGGTTCATCCAACAACTCTACTAAGTCTGATGGCCTCCTTAAGAAGAGTCTCCATACTCCATAGTTTGATGATATCCTACCTGTTTGTGAACATTGTCACTAGGAAAAGTGATAGTGTCACACTGCCTTTCAGGCTGCTGTTTTCTGCTGACTTTTGAGATCAATATGCAGATCTCACAGGACCCCATCTCTTTCCTTCCAGTACGGAGCTATACTCTGTGACCACACAGGCATTCATGGGAGGATGGCAGTAAAGGTATTTTCATTTTCTCTGCTCCTCCTCTTTGCCCTAGAAGTTACCAACAACCCTTGACACCCAAGATATAAGACATCCCATCAGTACTACTCCCTCCAGACCTTCATCTTCTAGTGGATGCCAGTTATCATTTTAGACTAAGAGGTACTTCAAGATTTTCCCAGTGATTTTTTTAGAAAGATGATCTGTATTGTGTGGTAATTCCACCTTTCACATACTTGAGGAAAGAAGAGGAACACAAGATCCAAAATCCTCTGCCAGCTTCCAGTAGGTATCTTGGTTTATTTCAGGATTCATTTCAGGACATTACAGCAATAAACTGAATACTGGGCAGGTGAGATTGTCCTTCCCATTAAATGGTCCCTTCCCCAAGATATCTGCAGAGCTCTGTTGTCATCTTCAGGACCCCTGTCAAGGACCTTTTCTTACCCTCCTAAATTTGGAGATAGAAATCTACTTCCTCCTGATCAAACATTGAAGACAGATACTACCCATAGTCTACCCAGATAAGAGAAGCTTCTGTGACAACCTCGCTTCAGAAGATTTCACCAAAATCCCAGCATGCTGCCAGCCTTTCTTTCTTTTGCTCCCAACTTCTTTCCTAAAGTGCAAATGGTTGCCCTGCAGGATTTTTCTGCTGTTCAGTTTGCTATGTCATCTCTTTTGACCCAGGCAAAGAATGAGGACCACCATCACCTTTTCCTAGTCAGAGCTATCATGGTTTTCCTTCTTGGAAGAAGTGTTCTTAAGAGTAAGTACATCTCATTTGTTTTTGTTTCCTAAGATCAGAAGCAAGTTTCAAAGAAATTTATTTCATTCTGATTCAAGGGAGTAATTTTTAGAGCCTTTGAATACAGTATATGAGATCAGGCTCATCAACCTAGATTCTGGGTCATGTGATTAGGGCATTCTCTACTTCACCCATCTTAAGAGAAGCCTGAGTATAACCTCTGTTTTGATCACAGTAACCTTGAGATGTCCTTTTATCTTTACAAGATTTTATCTGAGGGACATCACCCTCAAGTTAATGGACTCTGCAGGTCAGGTTGAATCTATTAATTTGGAAGATTTAGGTGGAATCAGTTTATCATATTTCTTTTAATTCATCTCATGGTAATCCTCCCAGTTAGATTTCCTATATCATTCATTTCTCCACTTTTCATAACACAGTGACTAGCTATGATTTTCTTGTAATTATGTAAATACAACTCAATATTTTACTTTATCTGTATGTTTTATTTCATGATTCTCTTTTAGTTACAAGACCTTTCTGGATAAGGTGCATTGCATGTCTCTTCTCTTGCATTAAAGAAAATCGGCCACATCCTCCCTAAGTTCCTATGCATGTTGAGTGAAAGTACTAAGTTTTAATGAAACAATACATTTTTTAGTACAAACCCGTTTCTCTCATCTTCTTATCTCACCTTCCAGCCTCTCTGCTTTTTACCAGTGAAATATCATCTTCATATTCCAAGTTTGGAGGTTCTAGGTATTCACACAGTTGCATGAAAAGATAATTACAAGTAGTGTGTTTATGATAAGAAGTTAATTTTGTTTTAATAGAAAATCAAATACTTAAACAATTTGTTTAAAATTTAGCTGGATCTTTGGGATTTTTTTTACCTTGAGATTGTTAGTATTGTGGTGATCATAGCAAAATTTCAAGTCAATTGGGTTGATAGTTCTTTAATAATAAAAATTAATTAAAATATTATTTTGTATTCTTTATAAATACTGCATCAGTTGTTGCAAAAACATTCATGTAGTATGCTAATAACAGTACAAATTGGTACACAATACCAATTTTTTATTTCTTGCTTTATTTTGGAAAAAATTTTATTTTCTTGTTTGTATATTTTTCCAAATATAAAAAACAAAAAGAATGAAAAATTAGTAAAAAAAAAAAAGTTTATTCTGTTTTCAGCAGTATATTTTGTGTGGAGGATGTCCATAAATAGCAAAGGAGTTAGGTACATACATATGCACAGATTTTGCAGTATTTATATTTTCTTATAATGAGGAAAATGGGAACAGATTATTAGGGTTCCAGTTTCCACTGGAATATATTGTATTGCAAGTATGGTCTTTTTTCAAACCACTTCTTATGCATTAAGAGACCCAATGAGTGCCAAGTAGGAAAATTTTTACTTTTGTTATTATTATTAATAACACAATAAAACATCATGTGAGAGTTTAGGTGCATTCTAATGTGCTCTGAGATTTCTGGAATTATCTGTGTTCTGGAAAAAATCTGTGGAGGTTAATGGCATTTGACCCATTCAATTAGAATGTTTGAGGTAAATGTTTACACTGTGCAGTTTGTTGCAGATCCTTATGTCTTCAGTGTTTTGTTCTTTAGTCAGGTTATGCAGGAGATCTTTTGAAAAATAATATGAAAATATTTACAGTATAAATTGATAAAGTTTTGTAAGCACAGTCATTGATTTTATAAAAATAATATATATTAGGATATTAAAAATATAGCATACAGTATTCTGTCCTATTTTTGCTAAAATTGGAACAAATGAAAAATAGATTAAATTCTAGAAATAATAATGCTTATGCTTAATAATGCACAAGCATATCAAATTGAGAAGATACAGTATTGTTTTGAATGAGAATAATATGGTCTTATATCTACAGTACAATAAAAGAATGATAATGTTTAGGATTTGCTGTATAGTGTTGACTAAAAATTGCTAAGAGAAAGTAAAGTGAATGAAGTAATACTATTTTTGCAGCTAACAATACATTTTAAGCATCAGATGGTAAACAGAGACAGATGTGACCATCTGTCATAGGCTGTCTATCTACATTTGGTAAAACAATTAAATCACAGTTTATTCAGAAATTCAATGTGATGTATCAGTTGAGACATACAATATCAGGTAGGCTTTGTTTATTAGGTATTTTTTGGTCTACTCCAAAAACTGTTTTTGCTAAGGGATTTTACATATAAATAATTATGGCTTTGCAATGTGCAATATAGTTTCTCACAGCTAATATGTAAAGAGTGTTTCTGGCCATTGCTTTTGGTGTTGAATTATTTGATAAACATATTTCATTTTTATGTGCTTAAAGATAAGTTTATTGTTTTAAACAAGTTGTATGGTACTTATGAACATTGCTGTTGTTTGAAGATATAGATAAGAGTACCCTTATAGGCTTATAGATTTTTGTAGCCTGGATTTTGACATGTATTCATGAGAATTTAATGTTAAAGAGGTGACTGGAAACATAACCCTCATGTGTTCAATGGACTTCTTGGCCTTAGTGCCTGGATTTTAGCCTTAAATACCATGCATCCAGCCACCTTGGAATATAAATGCGGACTGTATACTGATGGGTTCAAGTCTCCTTCTGGTGTGGGTTTTGTTGCCATGGATTTTGATAAAGCAAGTGGGTTACTCATAAGCTGAGAGTGCTTCTGCTGCCACTGTATGACTGACAGCAATATTGTTGTTAGTCAAGATTGTAAAAAGTATACCACCAAAAATTTATTATTCATAATTGTTACAAGTGTCATTAAAGATACAGTATAAAGAATTATTAGATAAAATTTACAAAGCTAATAGAAATTTTGAAATCTGTTTAATCTGTGCTTAAGTAGTTTGTAAAAGAAAGGAGGATGCTAATGAAGCTGCATTTGCATTAACTGGATCAAGCACAGCTGCTCCTGTGAATGAACATCCATAATAAGGAAGTGGCAGAATTCACAGAATGCTGAATATAACTAAATAAAGCATAATAAACCTACTGTATGCTCATATTTTTCATTTTAAAAAGAAAGCTCTAATAGTAAGCTTTTCTCACATTTGATTGTCATGAATAAAATCCAAAGTAATAGCCTACAGTCCATTGATTTATTTTTATTTGCGACAGAGTTTCTAGTAATATTTTAAAGATTTTTTTTTATCAAGACTAATTTTGATTTTGCATCTTTGAAATGTCAAGCAAAGTTGTCATAACTGAGTTGTACTTGCTCTATATGGTGAAGTTTACTCCCTTTCTGTTACATATCAGGAGGGCAGTACTTGACATATCAAGTCTTGTATATTTTACATGTATTGACTGAATATAGTATCAGTTCATTTTGATTTCATGTCAGTGGCTCTTTACCCATTAAACAGGTAGTGTAATGATTTCTACTGTTTGTCCTTTGATACTTCAGGTAATCATGGCTTATGTAGAGCTAATTTTTTTTGAAAGCTTGTTTTTAAGTGAAGTCTGTAAATGCAATGTAGATTTTAATACTGTATTGTCTTTTCATGTATATTTGTAATGTCCTCAGGATTGAATATGAATGCATCATAACACTGTTATTTTCATACATGAAGAAAAATTACTGTTCATGATATTGGAAGGCAATGTGGTGGTAAGTTTTTCTAACTACAGATTTATATTACAGTTTCCTGTATTTTACAGGCAAGATATACAGCAGGCAGTTTTAGTTGTTATAGTGTTTTTCATATGAGATTACTTATAATAATTGCTTTACTATAATATTAAGATATTTACAGTATAAAAGGCACTTAATAGTTTTAATTAGGATAATTCACTGTAACTAGTGTATATATTCTTTTTTAGTGTACTGTAACTGTTTATTGTATCTTAAGAAAATTTTAATGTACACATTGTGCAAATCAGTTATTCATTTGGAAGTTTTATGAGAACTAACCTCAGTGGCTGCTTACCTGTAATGCTAAAATGATGCACTTCACCCTGGGAGTCTTGGCAAACTTTATAGATTTGTATAGGTCCTTTTTTATTGCTTTTTTTTCATCATAACCAAAGCCATTACTTTTCTTATTGTAGGTTCATTTCACAATGTTTAGTTTGGGAAGGAAATGCAAGTATGATAATTAGAAAAATACTCCATTGCAGTGGAATCTTTGGAAACTGCTGCTACATTGATAGATAAGTTATGGAAAATTATTAGGGTTGAGTGTGCAGTCATTTAAATGTGCAGGAGAGGGGGTGAACAGAAGTTCTGGCATCATCATTGAGGCATAAGAGCTTAAAGGTAGTATCTTCTCTTGGCTTGTAAGCAGGAAAGTGAATGAATCTGAAAAATGTTTTTAACTGGAATCAAAGCAAAGCAAGATATTTTTCAGAAAGGTTCTTTGTAGCTTTTGATAAAGCAAACTACTTATAAGAATTCAGCTCTGATTAACTATTTCATTCTACTTAATTACTTAGTTTGTAGTGTTGATTTTTTGTAAAACATAATAGTTTTCATTCTCTCTCAGTTAATTTAATATACTATATTTTGCTTTTTTCTATATTTTTTCAGCTTTCCACTCTTTTATCAGCAATTATTACATTTGACTGAAATTATTTTAGTTCAAGTTCAAATTTCTTGAAACTTTAGTCATTCCAAGTGTTACCAGGCATTTTCGTTCTTTGAAATTCACTCTTTAGAATCTAGCAATGCAAAATTAATTTATTATTTTTAGATATATTAACCAGACCATTGTTTTTTGGAACAAATGAAAATATCATATTTATGGTTAAAATGTAAAATGTCAGGCCTTATGTGATGAGGATCTGTATTTTAGTCACAGAGTTGCATCAAAACCTATTAGATATTCTTTGTGAAAGAGTCTGCTAAATGGCCATTTTATCTAATTATCAGTGTTAAAATAAAAATTCTTAAAAAATTGCTTGAGAGTAAAGTTAATTAGAATAAATTTATTACATTTATTACTAGCCAAATATTGGCAGAAAGGTTTTTGTGCTTGGTCTTGAGAGTTCTCAGGGGTTTTTTCTCCTCTCTCTCTCTCTCCTTCCTTTTGCTGCTAATGTAAAGAAAATTAACCTTTTCCTCAAAATGACAAAGATAAGGTATTTCAGTACTAGCCTTTGTGTTGAAATATTAGTAGTTCATAATTAGGTTTTCATTTTGAGGTGAAAATCTGCTTCATGTTGTGAATAGTACTGTATAGCCATAAATAACTTTTGTATATGTTTTTTAGCAAGAAAAATTATTGATTTATTAAGTGAACACTTTCACCATCTGTAGCAAATTCATTAATACCAGTTAAATGTTAGTCTCCTAAGGTAATTTAAATCTTTGGTAATCCTCCGTTAAAGTGCTTTGTCTTGAAAAGTTACTCTAACTCATATGAAATTTGAATGTACAAATTTTACCAGGAAAATTTTTTTTGTTTTGCGTGTATTAAATTTTCATAAGCATTACCAAATGTTCATTGATATGTTAATCTTCACAGGTTTAGTGTTTTTTGGCCAACCTATTAGCATTGACTGACTCAGTGGTCTGGTTAGACTTATCCTTTGTGATCTGTTAACTGGTAAGTGTTTTTAGCTTTAGTTACTGGACTGATTATCCAATTTTGGTTGAAATTTATCCTTTAGAAATATAATAGGTGTAGGTTTTAAGGGAGGTTCTTGTACCCTTTATAGTACAGGTATTAAATTTGTACTGTAAACTTTTTAGTTTTCAAATGTAACAGTTTTAGCACAATTTTTTCATGGTGTGACAGTAATAGGAACCTAACAAAGTTACTACTGAGGTATAGTACATAATTTTTGTCTCCTATTTATGTAGTTTCATTGAAATGTTTTTCTGCAGAGCATTAATTACAGGAAGCCTAATTTGTTATGTCATGTCTGTCAAAAAGGGCCATGAAAGATAGTTGTACAGCATATCTATGAAGTCACCTTAAGGTGAAGTGTGAGGTAAATCTGATCAGTAATTTTTTCAGCTTGAAATTAGAAAAGCAACATATTTGTGACATCTTAATATTTTCATTTTGTTAGCTCTTACAGCATTGCATGTGGAAAAAGTGGAAATGTACTGTTACCAAGTTTATTAATATTTATTTTATTGTCAAAAATAGCATTGATGGTTTTTGGTTTATTGTGGAACCTTTGAAATTAAATTTATTAATGCATTGATGCAAACTAGAAATACAGATATCAACATGAAATTTTGTTCTCTTACAGTGTTATCTTTTCATGACAGAAATGAAATAGGAATGATAAGTGTCAGGTTTTACTTTGCTGACATTTCTTAAAATATAGTGGTACAGTATTTAATGAGCTCCTAATATTGTTATATATATTTATATATATATATATGGTGTTTGAAGTTGAACTGCCAAATTGATCTTGTAGTATTACTAAAGAATCCTATATTTTATACCAATGTAGTGAGGAAAACAAGGGATGGCCAACGAGGGTTGAGTATTAACAATATCTTGAAATAATATAAAGTTATCTACTTCTAGCCTTTTTGACTTGTATCACATCATCTACTGATGCACGGAATAGTTAGTTCTTGGAAAATGAAAAAGAAGAAAGTAACGAAAAATCGTTTTTCATATTTTTCTCTTAATGAAGGCTTCAGGTTTAAATAGTCATTACCGTCCTAAGACTAGAAGAAACCAAAGTATAAGCTATATTGCTTTAAGTTCCATTTTGCTCGAACTATATACAATGTATCGATATATGCAACACAGCTCATCATTGCTGATGGTCCTTTGTTTTGACAGTTTTATAATCTTGTTAAATAGGCAAAATATGCCATGGTGATTATTGTGGAGTAGTAGCAAGTGACCTTTGTTGAAGGTCAGGTTTCCCTTCCTATACTAGTCAGATAATGGTATCTCTAGTGGACATGAGAGGCATGTAGAATTTTGTTGAGCATATATGCCATTGTGTAACTTGTGCTTTTTTACTTATGAATATTGAGGAAAATATTCCTTTATGTAAATTGTGATTTTTTACTTTTAGATATGAAGCTATTTTATTAAAGGTGTCCACTAAAGTGAATCTCACTAGGTTACAGTGCCACTTTTCAAGCATTGTGGTACTGTAACCAGTATCTTTGTGTATGCACAGCACCAAGTTGCAAAGTTTGTATGTGATAACACTACTGATAATGATTGCACAGTAAGGTATTTGGGAACAGATTGTTAATGTTTCTATTGTGATAATAAGGACTTTTTTCTTTTTTGGAGGATGAACATATATGTATATACATTATATTCCTTTACAGTTGATAAATTTGCAGTATTATAACTGTAAATCTCATACAGTAGCACTCATACCAGTATGTCAACAACATTGGCATCCACGCTAAATTTCTAATATAGGCTCTGCAAATTATGTGATTCAGTGGTCATTTCCATTCTTCTCCTAACAAAATTACAAAAAGACTGCAATATTGCATAGAAGTCATTAGCAGCTTTATGGTCTGAATTCTTAAGTGTAGGTTAACAGTAGTTATTACCAAAGTATGTGTAAGCTGTTGAATTATCTTTATTTTAAATGTATGGAAATTTCATCTAAAGCCTATCTGAATTGATTTAAAAGATTGCATTTATATAAATGGATGCATTTGCTTGTAATTTCTCTTATCTAATATTGTGTTATTGATTGTTTAGCTTTGGCATGAATACTATATATGAAACGGATGGCTGTTTCCCAGAAACTGTAATCTGATGTCTACTATTCAGCGCAAGAAATTCTAAGCACAGTTATCCAACTGCATACAGTTGTTGACATGCACTTCCTTATTAATGTCCTACTGATTAATGCTCATATGTCTTTGCTGTCTAAAATTCATCTTATCTAATGTTTATTTGAATGTACGTATTCATATTTTCATGTTTATTTCCAGCTTTTCATTACCTTCTTCTAACCTTTGTCAAATGAAAGACAGCAAAGTCAGAATTCATGCACAAATGTTTTATAGTTTGTCTCGGGAAAATGTTAATTTTAGGAATAGTATTTGGAATCTTACTGTCTTTTACTGTAAGCACAGAATGATTGAGCATGAGAGTAGATGAGCGTGGTATGGATAAATTGCTTTATCATAAAAATTTTGCCACTAAAGGTTGAGAATCACGTTGATTTTGAAAGGGTAATTGTGCAATGGGCCTAGTTTTAAGAATCTCTGGAACTTATAGATGCAGAATTTGTAATTTTTTCTTTTGGTGTACTCTGTTTTTTCCTGTCCAATGAATCTAGGTAAAAGGTCAAGATCAAAAGTAAGTTGCAGAATGTATGTGAATGTTGTCTTATATGTCTTGAATTGTACACAGTAAACATTCTCTTTGCTAAAAATGTTTCTAAAATTTCAAAGACTGTTGTCAGACATCCTCTCCATGGAGGATTTGTTTGAAAGGAGTCAAAATAATTTAGAGTGAACAGTTATAGTGACTTGGTATTTGAAAGCTGTGTCCTACAGTTGCATTGCAGAAAATCCATTTGAATATAGGGAAGAGCTTTGAAGAAGTATGAAAAGGTTTTCTTATTTAGGACATTCAACATTCATTGGAACATTTTCATTTTGAATGCTGTCAGAAACAATATTGTTCTTTTCACAAAAGGTGATTAATTAAACTTTTCAATTAGTCATCACATATAAGACCTAAGGACCAGTTGCTGCAGTTCTCATGTTAGTGATAAGGAGGCACTATTCTCTCTAATGGGAAAGAATTTCAATATTTCTAAATGGAAAGGCCATGTTGATATGAAATGAGTACAGTATGACAAGTGACCACTCTTCATGAGCAGTTTGAAACTTTGTGTTTTGGGCAGCACAGGCCAATTTGAGAGAAGGTCTGATCATTATTCACTGTTTACATATGCTACTTCACAACCTGTTGTGAGTGCTGAAGGTGGTCTGATTTGTTCAGAGCAGTTCATGTTGCCATAACCTTGAGGAAGCTCTATGTGGCACGTTTTAAGACCCAGTGACCAGTGGGCTGCTATTTCCACTCTAGTCAATGTTCTGAAATTTAGATTAAGCTTACACGTGTATGTGAAGACTTAAACTGAAATCTCCTCCAATGACTTTGTTGGGTATGAGTATTTCCTTTGGAAGGTTTCTAAAAGGGCAAACAGAAGCTTGGTAGGAAGCCCATCCCATTACAGTTAGGTAAATTTTTTTCCTCAGAAATGACCTCTTGTTTATAGGAAAAGAAATGAAAGCACTAGTTTCACATGATCCCTAATCACTCTAATGGGCTTGAATTAGCAAGCTTAATGACCAAATCTAGATATAGTAGGACACAAAAGATGCTAATTCTATCCAGATTAACCAAGTGTCCATGGGTACTTGAACACAGAAACCATTTGTTCTCAGCTTTACTATCATCACTTTGTAGATTATATGGGTGATGCTGACTTGACAAAGACAGGCATGGAAACAGAGCTTCTGGCAGCCCATTCAAAATCCTTGAGACCTCTAGAATCCTAGAATTACTGGAAGGTTGTGGTACTCTAACATCCATCAAGATGAAACACATGTCTAGAGTTCTTAACATCTTGAACCTTTCTTAGGAAAAAATCATCATCCAGTGCTGACAGGTGTAGGATTACCTAAATACCTTAGTTCTTCTGGGGCACTATGAAAGTTTTGTCTATTGAATCCAATGGATTATGGCAAGATCGTGGAAGAAGTCCTGAATGGATTTCTGGCACTTGGGGAAATATGCTGATCCAACACTAGCCAAGGCTTCCTGACCCAATTAAGCATCTATAAGGTTACACTTCCCACTGGTTGTGCATCTCCACTAGTCTCTTAGTTTTCTTTTCTAGATACTGGTTATTAAGATCATTGTTACTCTTGGTAGGCAAGCTATTAGTGGTGGTGTTGTTGGTTGTTAGTACTATTGTTGCAACCTTGATGTTGATTCCGGTTGAAGACAAATTTGCCCCCCTATTAAGGCTTAGTCTGTAGGAGTAGTTTGAACTGTCCTGCCCTGACTGGTTCTTATGTTAAGCCAAACAGTAATTTGCTGTCTGGTATACTAAATAAAACTTTGTTTTTGTTTGATGAAAGAACTGAAAAAGCTACAGATGGGTGATTATGGTCCCCTCACCTAGAATAGTGAATATGGATGTTTGAGATGGTGCATTATTAAAGGGATTGTTCTTCAAGAAATTTAGTTAAAAGCAATTGCATTAGTCTAAAAAAATGTTCAGGTCAGAAATATTTTGCCCACATTAAGAATAACTTGATCATGTTCAAGAAGTGTGTTAACCTGGGCTAATGCTGTTGCAGGATCATCAAGTGCACTGGAAAACAAGATTAATAACTTTGTTGGCAAGCATCCTATCTTAGAATAAAGTCAAGCTATTAGGGGCCTAGATACGCCTCAAGTTTGACAGGCTGGCACTGAAAACTACATTGACATCTTAGTCTTTATAAATTATTTCACTGTATTCAGATTTACCTTATGAACCAAACATAAAAAGTCAATCACTTAGTTTGCAGCACAGTCTTGACAATAGTGAGCACCCTTTGATTTCCTGCTAAAAGCCCGTAAACCTACCAGAAAGGGGACTAGCTGTGTCCAACCTTTCTGAAGTGTATGGTAAGTTTAATTGCTCCTATCTGGAGTGACTGTTGTGGCAGGTTCATTCAGGAAAGCAAATCCAGTAATTAAAGGAGAGCGCAGTGTCAGTGTTGAATCATGGAATTCCTATTCACAGCAAAATAATTATCATGGTTCCTAAACTGAATTTCAAATAAAAGTTTGAGAGGAATCTTTAATAGCTGACTGCAGAGGCCAGAAAGATCACAGCTTTGGAGTTGTGATGTCCTTTCTTTCAAAAAGCCATAGAAGTTATTACAAAAAATAAAGGCTCACTGGCTATATTGCTGCAAATAATTAGAGGAAATGTTGGGATTGTTGACCTCACTAAACAGTTTTACTATGCTGCAGCATGTAAAGAATTCTTTCATTGGAGCACTTAGCTGTAGTGAGGGTCACACTGTAAGTCAAGTAAATCTTGTTTCCCTCTTCCTACACCATATGTCATATGTCATGTATAGGCAGCTTCATTTTAATTTCCTGCTACATGTGGCATATTTTTGAAGTGGAAAATTTTTTCAAGTATTCTTGTTGAAACTGAATCCATGAAGGTTGATACCTGAGAGTAAATTCTGGAAAGTCAAGCAAAGGCTTCCCAAATAAACAGATTCACCCCATGGTGAACTTTACCAGCAGGGAATAGCCATCATTTTAGGAGTAAAAGAACACTTTGAGCAAGTATGCTATACAAACCTTATGCTAGGAGTGAAACAGAAAACCAGAAGAGTAAGGCTAATTACAGTACTTGTAAATTGATGAATGATATGAATGAAAGTATATTGTAGGTAGCAACCAAACAAATACATTTGTGAAATTGGGCCATGCTTTAAGTGAATGATTTTAGAGGCAGTGCTGGGTAAGCATATAGGAAGGGAGATATATCTGTACGGTTCATGCATTATTGTAAAAAAAAATATTGCATTGTTCAAATATTTGATATTTTGAGAGAGCACAAAAAGGGAATTTTGATGGGTCTATCAAGATGAAATCAGATGAAGTTACCTTTTGAATGGACAGAATGTCATGTGGAGATTCAAAAACCTTTCATGAATCTTGTTTTTAAAACAATTACTGGTGATGCTCATAGAACATAAAAAGCCAAGTAAAAGTCATAAATGCAACTGTAGGAGGTACTAGGACATAATTAGGTCAAAGTTTAAAGGATCAACAGTTGTAAGTTTTAGGCACAAAAAATGTAGCTAAGCTAACTTAACTTAAATACAAAGTACTGTACATGGTGGTTACTGCCAAACATGTGACATGGCCATTAATTCTGTGTAATGACCTCACCCAAAAGGCTGGTGCTGCCACCTTCCCAACTGAATGAAAGGATTATGCAATGTACTGTACAGTATTAGTTCTGAGGTACAGACTGAGGTATTTAATTCCATGCTGACTTAGTAATGCCATTTTAATGACATGGGAGACAGTTAAATTGGAGTAAAGTAAAAATAGTCTGAGATGCTGTAACTACAATGGCCATTAAGGTTAGTCACAAATCTGTCACTAGAAGATGAATATTAGGGGTAGGAAAAGAGGCAAAGGTGGTGAACAAGAGTGTAAGTGTTGTAAGTAAGAAAGGGAAAGTGCAAGTTCATGACTGGTCATGTGAGCTTTGCCTGTAGCAGCTAGAGAAAGTGTGGGACCTTTGACTGATCTCTTTGAATGGTGTTAAATATCAGTGGAATTGCATGCTGAGAGATTAATGTCAAGGTTTGTATTTGAAACTATAGTTTTCCCTTGGGAATGATTGATCTGTCAAAAATACTTTAGAATGTTAGAATGTCTATACTTCCACCCTGTAGGTATACATTACTTACTAGTGGATTAAAGTAGAGCCTTAAACATCTCAGTCAAGTTAGTATTATTTTTATGGTTTTACAAATTCAAACATCTGTTTATACAAGTTAAACTGTCAGATGAAAGGTTTAGGAAAGGCTGAATTACAGTTTTATTGTTTAGTTGTACAGTATCTACTATTTACCAAGAGTCTTGTTCTCACTTTTCTGTTGAAAAATTTAGTAATTGTTATTATTCACTGATAGCTATTTGAGCTTCAAACAGCTATCAAGGCAAAAGATGTCTTTCAATCATTTGTTCTGTTACTGAAGGTGAAAATTACTACATCCTTGTTACTGCTGCTTCTGTGCTGGTGTTTTTGACAGATCTTTAACTCTGAGTGCTGAAAAGTAACTTGGGTAGTTTCAGCACAGTCAAAACATGCATTTGTCAGTGATTCATTTAGAGTCAAAGAAGGACTGGTAATTTGCTACTCAGACATAATTGGTTAGAACTGTGAAACCAGTGATGATACTGACTGAGAATGGCATTTATCCAGGTCAGTCAAAGGACCAGCATAATGTCAAGCCTTCATATGTATTGCTGGAGAACATTCAAACTTTGTATAAGTTTTGAACTAACAACTGCCCCAAATTGGTGTGAATGACTCTTTATAAGGACTATATCACTGAGGTAATTTTAAGTAGCAAAGACTGACTATGAGCTGACAAAGTGTAATGTGAACATGTTTTGCTAACAAATTATCATCTAAGGACAGTAATAAAAATCAGTAACACCATGGCAATGAATACTAACTATTGCTGTATAGTATCATTGATTGACAGCAAAAATAGGAATTAGCACTGACGGCACAGTTACCAAGTAAAACCAACTAGTATTTGTCTGCCAAATCATTGATGTTTTAGTTATGTCATTCTAATGATAAAACGAAATGGCCATATGTTGTCATTGAACAATGTGGCTTATCATCAACATGGCAATAAGTGACAAGGCTTCCATTTTGATAGCTGAAGGTATTTCAGTTCACCATCCACTAAAATTTAAAACTGATTCTTCAGCAGGTAACACAATTCGGAATTGGTTGCTGTGAGTGTGATGATGAATGCCAACTTGGTAATTGGTGGTATTAAAGAAGACTAGTCATGTAGCTTCAGTTTAACACTGGCTAACATTTTTGATAACCACAAGTCCTTAAGAAGATTGATGGACATTGATGTCATTTAAAAGATGGAGAATATGATCATCAGCTTAATGATTCTAAAACCTTAATCCTGCTCTATAAGTAAAGTATTATGTTTCCATGTATAGTTAGGATACATAAAATTAATAACTAGATTTCATCTGAACCTGTTCTGGCAAGCAGGTACTACCATTTGACAACATTATTGTGCAGTTACACTTAAATACAATTATTGTAGCATATGACTTACACCCTAAGAAACAGAAGGAAGACAAGAGACCCGTACTCAATAGTTTCTGTTATCTTGAAAAATGTAAAAAATTTTGTTATAAACTGGTGACCTTGTAAAATATCAAGATGAAAAATATTGTGAAAATAATCACCAAAATACAGAACCTACATTTTCCACTGAAAACTTTCTGTAGATAAATTTGAAGACATAAACTGAGTGGCACTGTATCTGATGAACTAGAATGAAATGTGAAGGCATTATTATATGAACTAGAAAAATTTAGTGGCACACCTTATTAATATCCAGATCCAGAATATCAAAACTTGTTTGCATCTCAGTAATTAAATAGTATAAGGTTTGTCTTCTGATAATTTAACTTTTCCATATTAGACAAAAAAAATTTGCATGACTTATTCACCAAGGAGTTTGATTATAAACACTATAAATCATTTGACATTGATATCAATGAGGAAATTCAGTGTGTTTCTTGGACTGTCTTATAAAGTCAAGCACACCCTATGATGGTGTTTTGTCTTTCTTTCCTCCAGGATTTTGAAAATGCTGCATATTATGTGGTGACATGACTGTTTCCTCTGCAATTCTGTAACTCTGGCTTTTATTGCCAGTTGAGGAGTTTTTATTTCCGTCCTGTTTGAGCAGTACAGAAGTACCTGACGATGAGGCCCTACAGGTCTGCTTGTGTCGCCTTCTCCAAGGTAACTGATGTGCCTTATCAATATTCTGCAGGAATGCTATATCCCTTTGGTATAGTCAGTTTACAAGTCATATCAGACAGGTTTTGATGAATAGTGGTGTCACTAAGGTCAATAGCTAAGGAACATTTGTTTCATGCATAAGTATATGTCTGTTGTTCTGGTAGAGTGATGAAGGCTTATTGATGATGGGTTGAAAATTATTTAAGACATCTTCATTTTTATCAGTAGTAGCAACTGCTACAGGTATAGAACAGCTGGAAAAGCACTGTAGGTAAGTAGAAGCCCTATGACTTAACAGAGACAATACAAATTATACAAATACTTTAATCAGATGCTGTGGACATGTTACTTAGTGTAACATTGTCCCTTGAAAAATCATGCCAGCCAATTAAGATTCTCTGCTATCCAGAGTTGTTAATAATTACAGCATAATCACCTCCCTCCATAATATGGTACTTGATGTATCTGCAACTTTTAGTTTTTGTATATATTTATAACTTAATGAGAGAACTACTTGTTCTGCACTCAGATACCATTCTTTTGATTCCTCTTTATGTACTGTACTGCTACCTATAGCACAAGAGAACACCTTAGTTAAAGTAGATACTGCTAAGCAAGTACTATGAAGCTATAATATAATTGTCCTCTCAAATCTTCAGATGGTAATTACAGCTTATGTAATGCATAAGTTTGTTTGAAATAGAAAATTTAATGAAAATTCTGGGATTTTTACTAAATGCAAAAGGAAGATTTTTAGTTCAACTTTAATGCTTTTGTGCTAGGAAGTTAAAATTTTTTTATATATACTTTGAGAATTTTAAAATGTTACCCTTATGGCGCTAATCTACACACTTCACTTGATAATGCAAGAAATATGACATGTAACATCCACAGTTAGTCTCTGTATTGTGGTTAAAATTGGAATAATTTTTTTTATTTCAAATCTTATTTATTAAAATTTTGGTTTGCAAGTGTGATTATACATAAAGACCAGTACTAGATTTAAAGCTTCGTAAACAATGTTTATTTTTTTAAATATTAATTTTATTGAGAAGTGCATGGCTGCTTTCCACCATTTTTTACATTGTTTTTTAAGTGGAAAACCAATCTTTTGCCCAGAGTGGTACATTTTAATCTTTTCTTTTGCACTGGTATTTTATTATCAGTGCTATTTGGTATCTATCAGTCTAAAACCCAATCTGCACTTTCTAGCCTTTCTCCTTGTATCCAGAAGTGAAACACAATTTTAATATAAATAAGTGTACATTACCTGCTAACAGCCTATGGGAATTGCCGTCTTCTCAGACCAGATCTCTGAGGTGCAAACCACTTTCATTTTTCCTTCAAGTAAGTAACTCATGATATACAGTACCTTGCATTATTTTTCCATTGCATCCCTATTGATCTCTCTCTCTCTCTCTCTCTCTCTCATTCTCATATACAGTATCTGTATGTAGGGTACAGTTTTAACTGTGCTTGGAACACCATGCATATTTTCATCAAAATGTTTGGAGGTGTCTGTGCTTAAAATTTCTTGTATTGTTCTATAGACATTGCTTACATCGTATCATAGAACAGACTTCATATCAATAAAAATTAATTTACTCAGTGTCAAAGATAATTATGTGTTATATTTGCCATCAATGGTTGTATGTTCTAAAAGCTACTGTATTAAAACATTCATTATACATGTTTTGTTGTTTTTCTGTATACCTCAGGTGTTCCAAAATTTGTTTTATCTCAGTTTTTCAGTGCTAATTGACTAAGATATCCAAAAAATTTCTGATCCCATTGCTTTTTTTGCAGAATTTTTAATGGAAGAGCGGGCAGTAGGACACACAAACCGACATAGGGCTGAGATAAGTGTATTAAGTGGCATGATTTTCAATCATATGGGCTACAAGCACAGTGAAGGAGGTCAGGGCTGTAATCTATACTGGAGCAGTGCCTGGGGCTTTCAGCTAATTATGCAGGATTGGGCCCTAAAGGCTCAAATGGAAGGAAATTTTTGTAGGACAATAGATGAATTTGCATCAGTGATATCTATGACAAAAATTTGATTACAAGTTGGTCCTCAATTTTTGTTATAAATTTCTGAGATTGCTGTAAATAACATGAGCTTTAGATTTTTAAAAAGTTTATTACATTATAATGTTCCCTAACAGCTTAAGTTCACTTTGGTATAACAAAGGGCAGACTGGTCATCTGGAGCAACAATGAATTTCCCAGTAGGCTGGTCCTTCAATGAGATGGTTTGACAGCATGGCAGAAGATTATTGCAATGATGTAAGTTTGGAAAACTCAACTGTAGTATGTGCTATTTTGGCAAGTCTTGCAGAGGAGTGCTGACTCCAAAATGGTAGAGTTTTGAAAAAATATAATCCTGAACCCCCTCTCACATGGGGATTAGGGCAAATGGAGAAACTGACACAGAGGCACAAGAAGTTTGTGATTTGTCTGTTGTCAGTCCATCCCCATCCCTTATCTGGATGTAAAGAGCCCCATAGTTTTTTAGCATGAAGCAATGACAAGGTATGTTGGTCATCAGTGTAGTTCTCATCATATCAAACTAACCTGAAGGGTGAAATATTTAACAGATTATACATTGGACACCATATGAACCCACAATTACATTTTAAATACTAGCAATCCACCAGTGAAAAATCAGTATGATATCTTGCTATTAGTTGAGCATTTTTTGTTGCATTGTAATACATTTAACAAATGCAATTTACACTGATGGCTCAGAATCTCTGGCAGGCGTAGGTTTGGACGCCATCTCACTTAATAAAACAAACTTATCCTTCTTTTTCAAACAATGCCACCTCTTTATCAAACAATGCCACTATTTTCAGAGCAGAACTGAGTCCTGTAAATTCAACAGTTAAGGTTATTAAAAATATTCCATGACAGAAATTTTTTATATTCAGTCACCTGAGAAGTGCTATCTGAAACCTTTCAGGACTACTGTCCAAAAAATTCTCCTGCACAGCAAATTAGGTTTACACTTCACAAATTATATGAAGCTGGAGTAAATGATGAATTATGTTGGATTTCTGTCTATGAGGGCATAAAGGGAAATAAGGAAGCCAATAAAACAGCCAAAGCTGCAATGACTGTGGCAAAAGTAAACATAACCATCCTAGCCAGTGAATATTTAACATCTCTGTAACCCGTCAACATGTTTATCAAAATAGTAGACTTTATGGAATAATGCACCTGATAGGAAATTAAATTAGATAAAATCCATAATTGCTGAATAATATTTCAAACCAAAAAGAATATATCAAGTTATTTTACATCTTCGAATTTGCTGCATTCATTTGGCTCATAAATAATTAATACAGTAGTCCTGCATTCTCTTCAAAAAATCGTTAAAAGGCTTCTTTAGTGAGATCTCATGTGAAAAAAAGTGCAACTTTCATTCCTAAAAACTGGCTTTGATGAACATGTTATTCCAAAGTGTGAAGCCCAGGGTTTATAAAGGTATAACTTGAGCTCCTTTTTCCATTGGACCTGAAGAAATACTAAAGGAGAGGATTCCCCATGTTAATTTAGAAAAGGAGGAGTCTTCCCAGAAAATAAGGGAACAACTCGTGAACTTAATAAAGTCTTTGGAAATTACACATATTGGACTTCATCACATGAATGTTCTACTTGACCATGCACACACAACTGCAAAACATACGTGTCAGAAGGTAAAAAGCAAACTATCTAAAAAGAAGTTAGAGATTATTCTGAAATAGAAAGTGGTTTAGTTAAAGTTTGCAAGATAACTAACAACTGATCAAAAGTGCAGTCTTGGATATGGTCTCTGTTCTTCATTTCCTCACCGATTTTGCTAAATTTCAAAGTAACTTGAAACTAAAAAATACTAAAGATGCTGATTTCACTACTATTAAGGGATTCACTTGAGGAACCATTCTGAACAATCTACAAAGGCAAAAACAGTTACCAGCAGGCTTTTGACAGTTTGAAGCAGAGGAAGGATATTCTTATTACCAAGGCAGACAAAGAAAATGAAATGGTACTTCCAACATGAGTGCTTATATGGAGAAAATGAATATTCTACTGAATGATGATTCACATACAAGAAACTAACAACAGATCCACTTAAATGGTAGCAGGAGGTTAGTGTCTACTTTATTCTCCGGAGTTATACAAGAAATTCCAAGCATATTTACCTTCACTGCCTTACATGTATAGATTACCAAAAATTCTTGAGGAAGGAGTACCCATGAGGCCAGTTACTTCAACCCGTAACTGTGTGATAAATGATCTCTCAAAATGGATAGCAAAACAAGTTTCCCCAAGTCTTGGTGCTATATCATTTCATTTTAAGGATTCTCTGACAGAATTAAAACTATTGATCTTCATAATCAAAGGTTAGTTTTGATGTACAATCTTGTTTACCAAAGTTTTGGTACAAGAATGTCCTCAATACCTGAGTAACAAATTGATTATTTTAATTGGGATATTCCTGTACCAAATGATGTTTTTATAATTTGATTGAATGATGTATTTCTGAATTCTATTTTACTTGCAATGATCAGTTCATCTGTCAAATGTTTGATCTCCCGATGTGTTCATTTTTGTCCCCTATGTTAGCAGATATTTTTATTGAGTTTTTCGAAACTGAACTATCACCAGAAATTTTAGATTTTATTATAACTTGGGCAAGGTATGTGATGAAGGTTTTGCTGTTGCTTCTGGTTCTCTCTATATTTATTTTTTTTTAAGTATGTTTAGATAATCTCCATTCTTCTATTAAATTCAAAGTTAAAATAGAAAGTGAAAATGCATTATTTTCTTGAACACTCTTGCAATCTCTTCTGAAACTGGCTATCGGAAATTCAGAGTGCAGTATATAGAAAAGATACGCATTCTGAACCCATATATGCATGCAAATTTTGAGTTATTTCGAATTTATTTTTAAAATCTTATAATATGTGATAATTTATTGAACATGAAATCATTTATCTTAAAGAGACATTTAACAAACAAGGCTATAATTCTGAGTTTATAGATAAAGCCCACTAAAAAGGAAGAAAATCGCTATCATAGAATAAAAAAAAAGAAAAAGAACACTTGAAACGGACAATGCCAGAACAACACTTTGCAAAGCGCCGGTGTATACACATCGTTCTGTTAAAAAGATGTTATGCAGAACACTGAATGTATTTTCAAATTACCATATACATCATGCAAAAATTAGTCTAAAAAAGACGGGAACAGAGATGTAGGACTTGAAATACGATGTTTTTAAACATTTGTCATAAGAAAACCACCCTATAGATTTTTATAATATCGACAGATTGGTAACAATGACAGATACACAGACGAAATTTTCTAGAAGCTATTCATTTCAAAACTAATAATTTTAACATTTATCAAATTAATCTTAAATCGGACATTTTTTTGAATAACATTGTCAAAAACAAGGTAACAAGCACAGATAATTTTTGAAAAGCAGTAAACACGCTACCCTGAATGTTTTGTTTTGTTTTTTAACTGTTAAGACTGAGATTGTAATTTTGTTTTTTCTCTCTTGTTGTACAAACCATTTGTAGTCTACCTCCTTTTAAAGTTCTAATTAGTGGTAGGCTATTCTGTAGATGAAGGGAGGTGGTCCCTTTGAAAGCTTGATAAAATTTCATTTTCCCTTGCTTTGTGTGTTTTACATAGTCTGGTACACAAAACACACACACACACACACACACACACACACACATACACACACACACATATATATATATATATATATATATATATATATATATATATATATATATATATATATATATATATATATATATATATATATATATATATATATATATATATATATGTGTGTACATGTGTGTGTGTGTACATACTACTGTACATACATATAATTTTCGTGAAATGGATCATATGGGAATAAGTCTGAGTTTTAATAATATGAATAACCTTACGTACAGCTATTAATATGCGTTTTTAAATGGTTATTATTCTCGTAAATCTGGTTAAAGAATCAGCATTGGTAAATTTAATTAATCACTCAGTGCTTTTCGCCCTTGTTCAGCGAATAACATTAAACTTTTGGAAAGTTTACTTGTTCAGGTTCTTTATGTTACATTCTAAAAACAGTTCATGAAAGGTTGAATGTGATTGAGACGGGCCATAGTAAGCTAACCTCGGTGATAAATGTTGATTGTTTATTTTTTTATTTTAATTATTTTATACTACCACAAGATGTATTGAAAAACTGCGAATTGATACCTGTCATTGTGGATATGACATACCTCCCAAAAAATATTCAATATTTGTTTAGGGTAGCACTATGGTAATTTTCTGGGCATGAAATCGCAATTCGCAACATTTAAAGAAGAAGGAGACGAGTGAATGGCACCTGACTGCTGACCATTGAACTGCCTCTTTGTTCTCCATGGTGGCCATTTATTGTTGTTTTGTGAGGTGATCTGTGGGTCGAGTAAATTGTGTTATATTATGCGTATTGTGCTTGCCGTATGCGGACAAGTCGCGTATGGTATTTTTCAAAAAGTCTGTCGAATTAAACAAGTTGTACGGAAGGATGACGAGCTAGGCCTAAGGCACTTGCTGAAATGGATGGATCCCAGGTTAGCGTAGTGCAATTTTTTTGATAAAATTTTATAAATTACCAATAAGACTCCAGCCAGCCAATTTTGCACGAAAAACCATTTTGGGTTTTTCATGCAAAAATGACTAGGAAATAATAGGGCACTAAAAGAACCTTAAAATACCAATATAACTTAACCTACGGGTGTTGACTGGTTACAATTTTGCCGTATTAGCTATGGAGGGCGACGGTTATTCTTATCTTATAAGTCGTAAATTTATTAATTTTTTATTTATCATTCGCACATAATGTATATGTGGTTCAAAACAATGAAAATAAGGAGCTCTTTTAAAAAATGTAGGTTACAATTTCATTGCGTGTATTGTTAACTTATAAAATAATACCTTTTTTTTTTTGGTAGTAGTAGGCTCATAGGCTCACAGTAGCAACATTAACCATCAGAAGAGCTGTTCTCAGTTGTATTCTCATAGAAGGTGGTAGGCTAACTTAGTATTAAACCTAATGGGCATTTGTACTGCAGTACATTAGGCCTATCAGGTAGCCTAGGGTAATATCATAGGCCTAGGCTACTATGATACCTTAGACCAGATGCATGAACCTCATATGTTTCTGGGTGGAAGTAAACAAGAGCTCTGCATCAGGTAGCCTGTTACTTTGGAAATTGATTTTTCCTTTGGTATTTTGGTTGCTTATTAAGAATTTCCTGCTATTTTTTTGTTGGTTGACAGTAGTTAACCTGTGATTAATCACAGATGTTGTATGCTGACCATTCTGGAATGCTGTTGCGCATGCGCAGTATTATAGGGGAGCTTTTGGTAAAAAGCGTGGTAAAACTTTATTTTAGTTGTGCAGATCGACATATGTAACCTTTCCTATAATACCAGGTCCTGACCTAACCAGGTCTTACCCACCTAACCTAACGTAGGGCGACATGCCCTGATCTGGCCAGGGGATCCAGGCTGTACCCTGTCCCGGTCGACGACTGGCGGGAATCAGGCAGTGCAAGTAAAGTTTTACCAAAAGGGGAGTTTCCTTCACCGGGGTGGAGCCCCCCCCCGACTAAGTAACACGGCCTGCTAGGCTAGGTTAGTGTTCGTTAGGTTAGTATAGTTCCTTTTTATAATAGGTTTCCTTAGCCAGTCCCTTTGTAAACATCATTTGGCCTCCTGATGACTTGCGTATGCATGGAATCGTTCCATAACAACATGGTGGTCTGGTCTTTCCCCCAATGTTTCCAAAACCCTGCTTTCCCAACAGTCCTCAACCATGTTGGGTAGATATGTGGTTAATAATAATTGACCAACAATAAACAACACCAAGTCCTTCATCAGCAACACTAAATGTGTAGGAAAAATCAATTTCCAAGGTAGTAGTCCGTGCAGAGCTCTTGCTTAGAAATACTTAGTTCTGAATGCCTACCTTGCGTTTTATGTACATTAATGACCATTATTATGGGCGCTAACCAGTTTTTCCCCTCGCATTCCCAACCAAAAAAATATAAAGTATGAAATGTTGCAATGATAGTGATGGAAGACTGCGATGCTAATGTTGTTAACAGTTCCTGTAGTACACTGATAAAGGGGTTGGGGGGGGGAGGTAGACTATGGTAATCGCATTCAGTTGGGGAGCAGAATGGAAAGGGCTGGGAAAGCATTCTTCTGCTTGGGAAGCTTTTATGACTTTTATTGGCTCAGTAGCAACAATGTCATTTCGTTTATTGCCTTTGAGTGGCTGATTAAGATGTGTCATGACTTTCATAGAAGCTTTATGACTGGGAAGCTTGGAAGCTTTTGCAACTGCTATTTGCTCCCAAGCAACAACGCCATATTTATGTTTATTACATGTGTGGCTGATAGAGATGCATCATGACTATGTCATAGAAGTTGTAAAGACACCAGTGCCCCAGTCTGAAGGTGCACTCCAATGCTTTGTCCTGTTGTGTATAATTTCTCATTAATTGTGTACAGTATTGAACAGTTGCTCTGTGGTACTCTTGTGTCATGATGCATTCCACAGGTTTGTGACTTTTGTGGGCGTCCCTGAAACTTTGCAGGTGCTGTTTTTGTTGTGTATGGTACTGTGTATTTTGTGGATGGCTCCACCATCTAAGATGGCCCAGAATGTGTTGACCCTTCATAAGAAGCTGGAAATTGTTGAGAGGATTGAGGACGGCTGGTCCATAACCCATATCATGGACAAGTATGGCATAGTATAATCTACCTTGCACAACACAAGGAATGAAAACAGCAAGCTGGAAATGTGTAACTGACTTTTGGAAGAAGACTTATAGGAGTGGGGCTTGCAAGATCATGGCCAATCCCCTGCCTTGAAGATTGACCAGTCGACCTTGATCTGGTTTCATCAGCAGAGGTTGGCGATAGACATGCATCATGACTACATCATGGAAGTCTCATTTTCTCACTGGATACTTGTCTCATTTTCTCACTTGCTGCTTGTAAAGACACCAGCGCACCAGCCACAAGGTGTGCTCCGCTGCTTTGTCCATTGTGTTTCATTTGTCACTAATCATGTATTACACAGTTGCTGTGTGGTACCCTGTCATGATGCACATTTTCATCTAATGTTAAACCATGGTCTAAAAAATTATTCCGAATAAGCTTCACAAGATGCGGAACATCAGCAAAAATATAAATTTCACGTTCACTGTCTGCGTGGTTTTTAAATGATGTTTGCATTTCATGAAGCCTCATATTTGTTGGCCTCATGTCATTAACCATGGTAACTACCGGGTAACCAGCTGATTCTACTTTCAATATCAGACTGGAAAGAAGCGGTTTCATCCTGTCAAAGTCATAGAAGACGAGTTGTTTCCATGATGCCAGCACACCACGCACCATTACGCATTGCACCTTATTTTTGGACTGTATAAAAAAAAAACATCCTTTTCTATATCATAAATCCACGTAGAGGGGTAGTGCCGTCAGTGCACCTCATGCCTTGCACTGTAGGCATTACTTAAGGTTCTTTGCAGCGTGCCTTCAGCCCCTAGCTGCAACCCCTTTCGCTCCTTTTACTTACCTCCATTCATATTTTTTTTTCTTCCATCTTACTTTCCACCCTCTCCTAACAACTAATTCATATTGCAACTGCGAGCCTTTCAAACTTTTACTCTCAATTTCTATTTCAGCGCTGAATGACCTCATTGGTCCCAGTGCTTGGGCTTTGGCCTAAATTCTATATTCAGTCATCTTTTTCATAAGTCCACTCCTTTGTAACACTCGTCAAACGAAATGCACACGCGGTCACTGACAGGCATGGACTCTGCTTTATGTGGAAATGGAAGGAAAAGGAAAGTTGCGCTTTTCTCTCAAATACTTGTAAGTTTGGGGCTTAAACTTCGCACAGTCAAAGCACAACTCATTCATTATCACTCCAAGATTTAACAGGTTTTCCTTTTAAAACAGAATACCTTTGTGTCCTCTCTTTATAACTCGCACTTTCCGTTGGCTACCTCAGTAGTCATCTGTAAATCAGAAGAGTGAAGATGTTAGGGAACTGTACGATCAGTCACCCAAATAGGCTAGCCAGATAATGGTAAATTCACAGCAGAAATATAACATCTTAGTATGAAACCATTTTTAAACCACACACACACATATATGTGTGTGTATGTATATATGTACGTATGCGTGATTTTTAAATAATATCTTACCTTGTGTTGTAGGTAAAAGAAGAGTGGTAAATGGTCCTTGATTCCTTTTTGGTTATTTGGCACCGGTAGTCCGAGTAATTCATACTTACGTTCCTTTCATATGCGTCGTCTTCGAAATGTAGACCACAGACGACTGCTTGGTTCATGCAAACTGTGTCCTTCCTGAATTCTTCATTATGGGGAAATCTTTGAAATATGAGGCTGCCCTTCTTTGAATAGCTTGTGTTGCAGCCATACACAGCACAATAGCTGGGCATTTCCCTTGAAGAACTGAGGCAGCAAAAAAGAACGAATTTGTTTTTGGTTTAAGCTAATCTAACCAGTAGCGCGTGACGTCACAGACACACCTGGTTCAGATCGCGGTCAGTTTTGGAACGAAGATGGTTTGACCATGTACCTCCTTGGGTCTGATGGGTATTCCTAGATATAACGTATTTTCTTTTTAAAACTTGCATACTTTTGAGCTTCGGAGATTTCACAGTACTTTATCAAAAATTCGTCTCTATTGGTTTGCTTTTCTAAAAAGAAAGAAAAATTAGGATCATTTATCCTACGCACGTCTAATATAATTTCAGTATGCTTATTTTCGTAGTTAGAGTGCCTTTTAAATACATTTTATTATCATTTCTTGAATTGATGAGTTTTATTTTTTCATCGTATTCCCCAGCTTGAACCATTTTCTTCCATCTCACAAGTTCCCAATGTCTCCCAAGTTCAACACGTTTTCTAGTCAATTTTTTCACATTTTGCTGTCAAACTTCTTTAGTCATTTCGAATTACAGGCGGTATGGTCTTGAAAAATAAAATAATTGTCATTTTGACTTTTATCATTTTTCACTCAATTCTTTTGCCCTTGCATAGGTGTGTATTAGTATTTCAAATATTTTCAGTGCATTTAAAAAACGGTGTGTGTATCTACGATTTTTTATTGGATAATTTTTCACGTTTCTTTGGAAAATGAGGAATAGGCCATAAGCCTAAGTAATGATACTCCCTGTTTCGTGCTCCCAATTTTTTACCAATGTCCTTTGTTTACTCTGACGGCAACATTGACAACCTTGACGTTGTAAACCAACGTAGGACTGGAGTGGATTTCAGTATAGATTTATTCTTTCCATAATGAGTAATGTCTCCAGTATGCTGTGTGTTAAAGTAAAGGAGAAGAGTATATTTTTATCTGTAACATTTTTCATAGAGGTAATATTGGGAAAGCAGGCTGGCTCATGTTTCATTTAAGCACATAACGTTCTTACTGTTCAACCTCTCCAACTGTTACCTCTTAGCGCAACTGTGGGGTGTCTCCCAGTTCCACCTTGAGATCCTTGTAATTCATCTTTATTTTCTGGATCTCTTCCTCTTGGTTCTCAGGGAGCCTGAAATCACAGCTGTCTTGCCGATGGGAGAGGAGGGAGAGAGAGAGAGAGAGAGAGAGAGAGAGAGAGAGAGAGAGAGAGAGAGAGAGAGAGACTTGCTCTAACGCCACTGATTTGTATGCCTTGTTTTTTCTTAACTGGACTTTCGATGACTGTGTGGCCGTATAGAATGCTTTTCACATTTATCCGAGATAGAGAAGGTAACTCACTCTCTCTCTCTCTTTCTCTCTCTCTCTCTCTCTCTCTCTCTCTCTCTCTCTCTCTCTCTCTCTCTCTCTTGTCTTGTTTTGTTAGCAGTATCAAGCCAGTTTACAATGGTTGAATGTTAATTTTCGGCTCGAGCCAGTACGACGACTCCAGGTAGCGGCTAGAAAGGAGGCTTATAAAGAAGTGAAGCGAATCGAGCTCTGTGTCATTGTCATTCACGTGTCAACCTGTGGAATGAGAGGAACTTGAAATGCTTCATCGTACCTAGAAGATTCTCATGATTCATCTGCTTTGTGTGAGTTGCAAGCGTCTTTTGATCGTAAATCTATCTCTTCATCTCTTCTTTATTTTCTCTGTACGCTGCAATCCTTACTGGAACTTGACATGTTATGCTTGCTAATATTGTTGATGTTTGTTGCTTGATTAATGATACAAGTATTGAACGCCATAAGTCAGATTAAAAGCAGCTTTATGAAAATCCCGTGGCTGGCCTTCCTGATGAAACTAAACTTGTAAAAATCCTGTACGGTACAGTATATTGATTCTGAAGACCGCACAATTGTAATTACATTTAGTACCACCTCGAGGAAGAATGACAGAGAAATGCCCACTTCAAAGATGCCCAATCTTGAAAAAAACGTTTCTGTCTTATTAGGTGTCGCTGTTACATTGAGCACTCAGAAGTGACCCTCACCCTTCACATAATATATTTAAGACAGGAAGAATCTTTGGTACTCTTAATTCTCATATGCTTGAATAAGTTAAATACTCTCCCTAGAAAAGAGGTGCGTGACCATCAATATAAACTGTTTTTCCACCAAGGACTCCCAGTCTGTTGAGCGAGAAAAAATATAACCCCTTAGAATATCAGTCTCCAGGTAAAGGATGATGTTTACCTCGCTCAGCAGTCAGCTTTGCTTTCGTAACTCGCTCTCTTCTCTTCTCCCCCGATATCGAAAGTTCAGAAATGTGTGGCCAGGATCCGCAAGGGGTTTGTAAGTTACAAAGTTTTAACTTGCCAACTTAGATCGTAGTTCAGCACGGTTGAATGGCTTAGTCGAACGTGGTCATCACAAGTTTTCACGAGAGAGAGAGAGAGAAAGAGAAAAAAAAAATCTTTTCAATCGAAGTTATTCTTGTAATCAGTTTGGTATGATTTGATTTGACAATAAATCGATTATGTCTTACCATTGGTTCGATAATATATGTGTGTGTGTGTGTGTATGTGAGAGAGAGAGAGAAAGAGAGTGAGAATCTTTTCCATCAAAATAATTTTGTAAACACTTCGGTGTGCTTTGATTTGAGAATAAATCGATTATGTCTTACCATGGGTTCGATATGTTTCTTTGGTGATTGTTTTGGGTGTATGTACACCGAGAGATTAACCATGTTTTCGCTTCTGCAAATCGTTGTCCCCAATTAATTATTGGTGATTTGTTGTTTTCTCTATCCTCATGGCTTGGATGACGTGGCAGTTTTTGAATGTATATAGTTATGTTTTATGTCTGCCTAATCGGTTGACACACTTGCCTTCGCAACACGAGAGATAGAAGCCATCGCGAGTATCTGTGTATTGTATGTGTATTAGGAATCCTGATGTGTGATTTAACATTGTTGGGATGGGGGCGTCGGCTCATATGTCATATGAGGGAATTTCGTAGCAAAAACAGTTAGGTAGCTTTCCTCTCTGTGAGCTGCACAATTCTTCATCTGTAGGAAAAAGCTACTTTATATTTATGGAATGTACATCATATATTACAATTATGGCTTTAATATATGTATACTTACGCACACAGTATATATATACATATATTTATATATATGTATGTATGTATGTATACATATATTAAAGCCGTAATTGTAATGTGAGCTGTATATTCCATAAATATGAAGTAACTTCATGTGTATGTACATATAATATTTATATATATATATATATATATATATATATATATATATATATATATATATGTTGTTGTATGTTATGTATGTATATAATAAAAGCTTTTTAGTATTCATTACAACATATGTCATTCATCTTGAAACCTATTACCCAGTGGCTAATTGATCTTTTTTGCATTATGTGTATAAGGCTCAGCCGAAATATTTTTGTTTTTAATAAATTTGCTGATATGTTTCTTACCCTTTTATGAAATCTTCAAGTAAACATTCGCCTTCGGGAAAAAGCCTGCCATTTTTGCTGTAGGTCGTTTATCCATTTTAAAACCAGAAGTTTCAAGAGGATATTGATCAAAAAGAAATTGTGGTCACGTTTTCATGTGTGGATTTGGGGGAAACATTCCTCCGGGAGAACTGATACAAACAAACTATTGTGTTTCATTGCTCATCTCTCCAAGCACGTCTGAATAAATCTGAACCTTTTTCCGTTTTCAGACATGCTCGTCCACAGCTTTGTCATATCTATTTTCTGTATAATTTACACCTTTTAAGATTAGTTTTCGTTTTACTGAATTCTCAGAATTAGTGTGTTTTCCTTCTTCGACAAAAACATTAATAATAGTGTCGTCTACAGTACCAGGTCTTTGTAGGGTTGAAGTGAATTTAGTTCTGTAAAACTGACAGTGTGTCTGTAAGCATTTTCTTCTTGTAGCTTTAGGTAAGTCATACATTTTTACTTTGCATCATGTGTCGATAGACGAGTTCGCATCACGTCTGCTCTTCTCAGAAGCTTACGTTTCGGCCCCTTGAAAAATGATGCAATTTTGTTGATATGGTTTCCCCGTATACACCACAGTTATATATTATTTTCCACCTTTCACTCACTTTTAATAACACGATAACTTCCTAACTACCTTGACTTAGATCAGCTGCTTCACTTACTTTCACTGGTAGTCTTTTAAACTGCGTTTCTTTATAATGTTTGCTGCTTCTTAGCTTATTAAATATATATTTTAAAAAAATTTGATTCTCTAATCACATTTTATTTCCCTTTTAATACATCCATCCATTTCATCCGTCTTTTTGCTCTCTCTCTCTCTCTCTCTCTCTCTCTCTCTCTCTCTCTCTCTCTCTCTGTCGTGCTAAATTGGAGACCGTTGCACATGTTTTCAGGTCAACGTTTGTTATCTGGGTCATTAAAGTAATGGCAAAATTTGCCTCTGTTCTTTTCAAAGTGCTAGTATTTTTTTAAAATGATTTCGTTGCTCATTGATAGGTCATATATCATAAGTTGTTTTTTTCTATGTAGTGACCAATGAGACGGCAGACTAAAACCCTTAATTAGCAAGAAGAGGAGAAAGAAAAGTGAGTTAGGGGATTACTGGTTGCAACAGAGACGGTCAGACTTGTGTTAGGAGGACGCGTGAGGGGGGAAGGAATGAGCTTTTGCGCTCAGTGGACAGTGTTCGATATCATACATTAAGAAAAGAGGAGGCAAAGTTGGTGGAATTGCTACTGAATCCTATAGCGGATAGAGAAACTGAGGAAATCTAATAATCTAATGGTTTTAGTTTTCTCTAAAAGAAAACTATTAAGATGGCTTTGTCTGTCCGTCCGGACTGTTTCTGTTTGCCCTCAGATTTTAAAAACTACTGAGGCTAGAGGGCTGCAAATTGGTATGTTGATCATCCACCCTCCAGTCATCAAACATACCAAATTGCAACCCACTAGCCTCAGTAGTTTTTAAAATTTTATTTAAGGTTAAAGTTAGCCATAATCGTGCTTCTTTTAACAATATAGGTGCCAAAACACAGGCCACCACCGGGCCCTGGCTGAAAGTTTCATGGGCAGCGGCTGAGAGTTTCATACATCATTATACGCTGTACAGAAAACCCGATTGCTCCGAAGAAACTTCGGCTAATTTTTTACTTGTTTTAAACTAGAGTTAATAAGGCCAATATGGATTTGATGCCAGGATTGTGGAAATGAATTTGCGAGAATTAAAAATGTCAAATTTTTTTCTTCCAGAAAGTAATTCAGCGACTTGAATATTTGATTTCGCAAAGGCAAGTCAGACCTAACTAGGGGTTCGCCGGTCAAATATACTCAAAAGATTTAGTGTTTATAGATGAATACAGAGCAGTTGTAGATTGAATATCAATAACATAGGTCTGTAATGTGAAGGAAGAATAAAAATGGACATTCGAAACCATTCAAACATTTACAGGGTGCGAGGAAGTTCATAAAACTTAATGATAAAAAGGAAGAGAAGTAGGCAAGAAGATCACCCTTCACAACAGATGTAGCAGTGTTGAAGGGACAGATGTTCATTATTGATTAACAGTATCAAGAGAATTATTGGTCGAAGTTTCCTAATTATGTGATGAATTTTTTTTCATCGAACGTTTACTCTCGTGTATGTAATACTTAACGTTGTCTTCCAAAGATTGTTTTAATAGTTTGGAAATTAAACAAAGACCCGCAAATGTCGGCTGTGTAATGGGTGAATTCATAACCAGTTCCTTATTTCGAGCGAAAACCTGCACAGTATGTGTGTAGCTTGTTTATTGCTATTTTTATGCTGTGTTCAACTTTTGCAGTCTTATTTTCACCCAAGAATTTCCAGTTTTCACATACACACTGTATAACAACATAGCTTATCTCTGTCGCATCCTATGGGGGGGTTAGTGCCCTCAGTGCACCTCACGTGGTACACTGTAGGCATCTATGAAGAGTGTTTACAGCGTCCCTTCGGCCTATAGCTGCACCCAATATCTAGCTTATACTTGACCTCCATTCCCACTACATTTCTTCAGCTTTGCTTTCCAACCACTCCAACTGCCTTAAGCGCTCAGTGGCCGAAAATGCCCCAGTGCTTTGCATGACAGCCTGAGTTTCGTAAATCAGATCAAATCAGTCTTTGTCCCAGGAACTAAAACCCGCTCGAGAGAAACTGTATCGATCAGGTGCAATATTTTCATCTTACATGAAGCCACCACCAGGGAAACCTGCGCCACTTTATGACATGAACAAAGCTGCTGTAATAAAGGTACGACTTTCGGAGAGTGGATGCAAATACCCGATATCCTTTACTTAATCTTGAAACGTATTACCGCCATCCTTTTTAGTTAATTGTTTCAATTACTTAGGTGATTAATAGCCTCCGCTAATATCGGATAAAGCTCTTTTGAGAATACGAAAGAACACGAGGGCTTTAATCTTCATTTATTAGTTTTAATATCCCTATCGGTAAGTGCCAAGTATTGTTTCTTTGATGATCTGGTATTGATTTTCAGTGAACATTCTTCTTAATGGATTGTAAGTTATACAGCATATCTATTTATCTATCTATTTCTATATATATATATATATATATATATATATATATATATATATATATATATATATATATATATATATACTATGTTAGTTCCTCGTTGGACGGGTAGGTATCGTTCTCGGATAGCACTCTGCTGGGCCGCGTTCGAGTCTCCGGCCGAGCAATGAAGAATTAGAGAGGAATTTATTTCTGGTGATAGAAATTCGTTTCTCGGTATAATGTGGTTCGGATTCCACAATAAGCTGTAGGTGCCGTTGCTAGGTAACCAATTGGTTCTTGGCCACGTAAAATAAGTCTAATCCTTCAGGCCAGCCCTAGGAGAGCTGTTAATGAGCTCAGTGGTCTGGTTAAGCTAAGATATACTTAATTTTTTTTATGCACCATGTTATTATATCATATATATATTAATACATTATATATACTGTGTATATATATATATATATATATATATATATATATATATATATATATATATATTTATAATATATATAGAATATATATATATATATATATATAGAATATATATATATATATATATATATATATATATATATATATATATATATATATATATATATATATATATATGTGTGTAATATTAAGTATTCTTGTGTTTTTATTACTGTAGTATTTGCATTAGAGAAAAATGGCGTCAAGAAAGTATGGGGTTAAGTGGTAAGTGTTAGAACGCTGGGGCATTCCAGATCCAGAGTGCAAGAGTCGATGTAAGACTGAAGTGAAAGGCCCAGTGTAAGCCGACAGTGTGCTGCTGAGACGTAATGTTTATTTGTGAGATGGCTGTGTAGCTGTGGAATTGTTGTACAGACAGATTTTCCCATGATTAAGGGTTTGGAGAATGGATGTGACCGTGGATGATTTTTTTAGAGCCATCTTTTATTTGAAACAACGTACTGCTTATGTTCTTATAATGATAATCGTTGATATTCATATAACACTTTGTATTTTGAAAGGATACTTAGACAGTTCGTTTTCTGTAAAATGTTGTATGTACGCACTCCCAAAATAATCCCTCTCCAAAATAATCTCTCTCCGGGAGACCTTAAGAGCCTCCTATAGAAGAGCGAGTCGCAGCCTGAGCTTCCACATGCCAAAAAGCTGTTTAAGGGATCGACTCCTTAAGTCTTTTATGGGAAGAATAGGATTGGGTCAGGTGCTTTTTTCCTTCCCTCAAAGCCGTTGGTATGTTCTTCTCTCAGGTTTTATGCTGGAAATGGTAAACAGATTCCCCGTTATATAAAGACGATTTGCTGCCATTGTAGAATTTGAACGGCTCTCTGAAATTGGACCTTATTTTTCTCAAATGGAAGCCAGGATAGTGAGAAAATGGAAATTCAAGAAATATGAAGTCGTCTGATGAAAAACTTTTTCTTTTTGTTGTTTTCCTTTGATTGGTTGTCATTTTCCTGCCGTTCAACAAACCGCCCTTAGATACGCATTGTTTGTTAAGGCATTAGATCCATGAATTTATGGATTATAAGTGGGACTAAAACATAAGCTCGAAATTCAATTGGGAAGTTTTAATTCTATGTATGTCTGGTGATGTTTTTACTTTCTGTTTTGATTTTTATTTTGTATTTTGGCACGGCGTTTACTTTTCATTTTGTTTACTTTTGGGTTTTCTTGAAAATTTCTTTTGTCAGTATATCTTTTAATTATTTCTGTATATCTTTTATATGGTACCTCACTTCGGCGTGGTATCTGAACATCTCTTAAGTTCTCACGTAAGGTTGTTTGGCTGTTGAAAAATATCGAGGAAAAAATCACGATCATATTAAGAACCGCTTCTGACAAAAGTTTCATGATTGATCGATTTGGAAAATTAGCGGACGTTGAACGACTCTCATTAGCAAAGTTTTTGAGGATTTGCCTTCCCAGCGCCTCGGGTTCAGGTCATTATGACGTCACAAGCCAAATCATTATGATGTAATCGTGCTGCTCGCCATATTGTCTAGGCGAATCCGACCGGCCGGTGAAGAACGCCATATTGTCTAGGTAACCAAGTTCTTTGAGCTGTTTTCAGTGGTCGTACTAAGAGAATCAGCGTTTTGTCCCATTTTGTTTTAGATCGTGTTCCCTGGCGTGCGATCGAATTTCTAAAGTTATTAGTGTTGACGGTATCATATTATTGAGGCTTTTTATGGAATAGAGGTTACTTTAGCTACGGTCTTATTTGAGACTTTGTTCCTGCTGTGTTTATGATTGTTGCAAGTTCTTGTTGATTGCAGTATCTTAATTTCCTAATGAATGCTCCTTCACGACTTCGAATTCTTCTGTGTATCATTCACTGTTTAAGTATATTCTTGATTAATATTAATATTAATATTTTTCAGTCGATATCTTTATAACGAAAGTATTTACTAGAGATTTTCTGTAATTGTACACGTAACGTTATTTTTAATTATTCCTGCCTCACTACGACTCATTTTTATTTACGTAAAATTGTTTCTTCCATTGCCTCATATTTTTCCGGAGGTCTGTCAACTTTCTCAACTTTATTCCATGTTACTAATGGTTTCTTATTCTGTTATCTGTCATCTGACATTTTAGAATTTATCAGTTTTTTATGATGTTCTCAGTACAATGACGGTCATTGCAGTATACAGATTGCGTGAATCAAGTGCATTCTATATTAACTGCCTTAACTGTCTTCATGCTATTACTGGGTTGATTACTAGAAGCCTTGTAGTTCCTCGTTGGACGAGTCGGTAGAGTTCTCGACTAGCACTCCGCTAGACTCGAGTTCGAGTCTCCGGCCGGCCAATGAAGAATTAGAGGAATGTATTTCTGGTGATAGAAATTCATTTTTCTGTATAATGTGGTTCGGATTCCACAATAAGCTGTAGGTGCCGTTGCTAGGTAACCAGTTGGTTCTTAGCCACGTAAAATGAGTCTAATCCTTCGGGCCAGCCCTAGGAGAGCTGTTAATGAGCTCAGTGGTCTGGTTAAACTAAGGTATACTTAACTGGAAGCCTTAACGTGCTGTACCAGGAGTTAAGTGATGAGGTCAGTTTCATATCTCCTGTGTGGATAGCCTAATGGCTATTTTCTGCGGATGATTAGGGGTCTAATGTAAATGTCGTCTAATCATTAACTACGAGTATGATCTGTATATTTTTTTGAGTTTTGTTTCAAATATTTTATGTTTTCCTCTATTCGTAATTATCTTGGTTTAATGTGCAGTTTTATTTTATACCACCAATTTATTTTTTATTTCACTTTATTCTCGAAGAAGTTTATAGATTTCGTTTAATACTGGTGTATTGATTTAAACATTCAGTTTCCATTGCAGAAAAAATAATGTAACAGTGTTAATTTATATCAAGTGAAATATACACATTAACAAGTAAAAAATGCGCCGAAGTTTCTTAGGCACAGTCGAGTTTTCTGTACAGCGCATAATGCTCTTTGAGCCGCGGCTCATGAAACTTTTAGCCACGGCCCGGTGGTGACCTGTCCTATAGCGTTGCCAGACGCACGCTTATGGCTAACTTTAACCTTAAATAAAATATAAACTACTGAAGCTAGAGGGCTGCAATTTGGTATGTTTGTTGATTGGAGGGTGGATGATAACATAACAATTTGCAACCCTTTAGCCTCAGGAGTTTTTAAGATCTGAGGGCAGATAGAAAAAGTGCGGACTGACAGACAAATAGCCATCTTAATAGTTTTCTTTTACAGGAAACTAAAAAGGAAACGAGAGAAATTCGAAAAGAAGCTTAGACATTTTGTTAATATTTCCCTTCCTCGCTTGGAAATTGATAGTTTTAGTTTTCAAAGAATTACTTTTTATTTTTTAATAGTTTTACATTTTTGCCATGGAAATTCTTGTGTGTTTTAATTACTGCGGATGTTTGTAGTCTTTTTCATTTGTGTTCGTTTAGTTGAATATGTGAAACTGAAAACGTTCGTTTTATATTTTATATATAATGTTCTTCATTGCAGTTTTTACGTATATATATATATTTATATATACGTATATATATATATATACTATGTATGTATATATATATATATATATATGTGTGTGTGTGTGTGTGTGTGTGTGTGTGTGTGTGTGTGTGTGTGTGTGTGTGTGTGTGTGATTTCTAATACTCTGAATCAGTCCTTCGTCAGTGGCTTGGAAGTAAAGTCGAAACCGGTCAGGACCTACACCGCGTCTCTTATTTTTCACCTGTAGTAATGTGTGATAAGTGAATCACGCACAAAAGTGATTATAATCATATATATGTATATATATACATATATATAATATAGTAGGTCATTTCTTTTATTGTTGTTTTCCTTCAGGGGAGAGCCAGATAACATTGACTGCCGCTTAAACTTTATCGTTTAGCTGTTGAATCAGCGATGAACTCCCGTGCATAAAACCACAGAAGTATGTTTGATCCTCTACATGCACACTGCGCCACTCTCCTGTCTTCATTGCCAACACCACCTGCCCAGTATTTTTTCAGTCTCCTGTTTCTTCCTTATGATATTGGTAAATTATACACATTTCTCACCAATCCATCGTTCTTCATTTTTCCTCATGCCTCAACATTTCAAAAATACTGTAGTGCACACGTGTTAACACTTGTACCACTTTGTCCACTCTCTTCGCCAGTTATCCGGTCAACTTTTCTTATTCCACTTATACCACGCTATCATTTTATTTATATTACTTTCTTTGATAGAGCATCAACACTTCGCTTCCATAATGAAGCGATTACTCAACGTTCCTTTCTTATGGTCCAACTGTTAGTTTTAAGTTTTACACTTCATTTTCAAACACCTGATGAGCTTCTGTTGCAATCATATTATTATTGTCTGCTCTTTCTTCTGGGGTATATTTTACCCACATTAATGTTGCTCTTGTTCTCTCTCTCTCTTCCTATCAATGTTTTCGCCTTTCATACTTTCACCAGTCTCTGCAACGTCTGTTATCATTATTCAACACTTTATCATCTACAAACAACATAAGTCAGTCGACACTCCATTCGCAACCACTAGCAACTTTTGAACTAACATCTGTCCTGTATTTGACTTTTCTTATCCCTCCGTCCATAAAAATATTGGAAACACCTTCTCCAAGACTTGTTTTTACACCACATCAGCCACTTCTGCGGCGCAGATATTGTAATTTTATCGATAAATTGATATTCCAAATATCCTCAACACCCTTGACATCTCAAAAATTATTAAGTACTATGGTCGCACGTTTACTTTTATCACCTATACGATTATACGAAGGAACAATTCTCCCCTTTTACCCGTTCCTCATGAACCATTTCCTCTTCCGGACAGTATGACCTTAAATGCCTTTGATTATCTGTTCATTAATATTGCCATACTGCAGCTCCGGTTGCCTCCTCCTCCTCCTTCTTCTTCCACCTTTCAGGTGGCGTAGCATCTCTGTTATTGTTCCAACGGACACTCAGATGCCTGTTAACATCTTGTTCTCTTTGATTGTTCGCCTCTTCTTCTTATCCTTCCGTCACATTCAATAATTCTTCAAAATACTCCATCATCATTGAACGGCATTAGCTTCAGATAGGAAATCGCCATTTGCAACATTTGTTTGAAAATTCCAGTATTAACGGAAAGGAAGTTTCTTTCCCTTTGCGTCCTAGTTCATTTGTTCTTTTCTTTTTGATTTCTCAGATGCAAATTTAATTTTTGGCATACCCTGTATGCCATAGCCTGGTAATCTCTTTGTTCTTCAGCTACAGTTCGAACAAGCCCCCTTTGTCACTTATATCTACTTCATATGTCAGTGTGTGTATCACGTTTTACATCTTGTATTCTAGACCAGGTGCCTGTATTTGCGGAAGCTTCCTGCCTCATTCTTAATTTCTTGGAATCCTTCCACTTCGATGTCCAGATCGCACAGCTCGTATTTGTTAATAAAAATTACCTTGCGGAACAGACAAGTGTATCAGGACTGTTTGCCATTCCAGTTAAGATTTGTGCACAAAATCTTGATAGCCATAAAGTTTGAGTAAGTGTCAGTTAAACAACACGCTGTTATTTCTTCAAAACAATATATATATATATATATATATATATATATATATATATATATATATATATATATATATATATATATATGTGTGTGTGTGTGTGTGTGTGTGTGTGTGTGTGTGTGTGTGTGTGTGTGTGTGTGTGTGTGCGCACAGCAAAAATTCTCTGTCACATCGGAATTGAAGCCAGGCAGTCTTATAAGCTTATTTGTTTCCACAGACCAGAATATTATTTCACTGACAGACAATTGTTGTAACATATTTTTCATGATGAGTCAGTGAATAAATTTTCATATAAATTCATTAAGAAATGTATCATGAACACAGAAAAATTCTAATTTTCTTTTTTCCTTTCAACACACTTTTCATTATGGAGCTGAAACAGTTACCAATTACCTTCATTCGCGAGATTTGTTGAAGTGGTGATCAGATAATCGCATGAAAAATCCTGAGCCCATAATACTGAGAACCCCGGTAGCCAGTGCTTGGGCATATTACTAGAAATATCAGAGTTCAAGATTCCATTCTTGTTGGTTCCGTGTTATTCGTTTCTGAGGGATTCTCAGAAGGAGGGTTCTGGTTGGACTCCTGATAGGACATTGAGGAGTCTTCGCCGGCCATTGAAATACCACATGGGGATGTTGATGTTCTCTCTTTGCGAAAATCATTTTCTTTGTTTCACGACTGCATATGCAACCTTCCTTTGTCACTCGTTTGGACGACTGGCTTTAGGCTATCCTTAATAGTGAAGTCGTCGATGTAATTATATTGTTAAACATTTGATTTGGCAAATGTAGAGTTACTTAAAAAAAAACCTATTTTAGGTGAACTGTACCCATACGACGCAAATAAACTCATTGATTTTGAAAGCTTTTGTACATAATCAGTTGCAGTCCGTTCTCTAAGGGACATTTGTAAGTAGTGAACAGAATCACACTCACGTAAAATGAATGCAGTTTTTGCTCTTTATGTGTGTTATATTCACTTTAAGTATACCTGGATAGTAACATTTCCGTCCATTCTTAAAAATGTAAAAGAAATTAGCTGTTGCTGCCAGAAGCCCTCAAAGTTAGACGTGTTCCGAAGCACCTGAAGGTATTAAATTTCAGAAAGTATTTCCCTAAGTATCATCATATTCTTTGCATAATGGTGTAATAGAGAACGACTTTGCATAAACTCATAATTCATGTTCTTCAGTATGTTAAGGTCTTGGCGGTCTTTGCATTTCCCTTCCATTCTCTTTTGCAAGTGTATATGTATCTTCTTGCAGTTTGTCAAGCGAAATGTTTCCTTTCATTTTTATTTTGTCGACATGTTTTGTCCTTTAAATTGCATTAATGATATTTTATACGTTTTTATGTATTAAGTATACCTTAGTTTAACCAGACCACTGAGCTGATTAACAGCTCTCCTAGAGAGGGCTGGCCCGAAGGATTAGATTTATTTTACATGGCTAAGAACCAATTGGTTACCTAGCAACGGGACCTACAGCTTATTGGGGAATCCGAACCATATTTTAGCGAGAAATGAATTTCTATCACCAGAAATACATTCCTCTAATTCTTCATTGGCCGGTCGGAGAATCGAACGCGGGGCCAGCAGAGTGCTAGCTGAGAACGG